>NC_088242.1:98552533-98622533 GCF_036934945.1 Oncorhynchus masou masou
AGTTTTCCTAAAGGACTCTCAGACCATGAGGAACAAGATTCTCTGGTCTGATGAAACCAACATTGAACTCGTTGGTCTGAAAGCCGAGCATCACGTCTGGAGGAAACCAGGCACCACTCATCACCTGACCAATACCATCCCTACGGTGAAGCATGGTGGAGGTAGCATCATACGGTGGGGATGTTTTTCAGCGACAGGGACTGGGAGACTAGTCAGGATCGAGGGAAAGATGAACGGAGCAAAGTACAGAGAGATCCTTGATGAAAACCTGCTCCAGAGTGCTCAGGACCTCAGACTGGGGTGAAGGTTCACCTTCCAACAGGACAACTTCCCTAAGCACACAGCCAAGAAAACAAACTAGTGGCTTTGGGACAAGTCTCTGAATGTCCTTGAGTGGCCCAGGCAGAGCCCGGACTTGAACCCGATTGAACATCTCTGGAGAGACTGCTGTGCAGCAATGCTCCCCATCCAACCTAACAGAGCTTGAGATGTTCTGCAGAGAAGAATGGGAGAAGCTCCCCAAATACAGGTGTGCCAAGCTTGTAGCATCATACCCAAGAAGACTCGAGGCTGTAATCTCTGCCCAAGATGCTTCAACAAAGAATTGAGTAAAGGGTCTGAATATTTATGTAACTAAGATATTTTAGTTATTTTTAATAAATTTGCAATCATTTCCAAAAGACTGTTTTTGCTTTGTCATTATGGGGTATTGTGTGTAGATTGAGGGAAACAACTATAATTTTAGAATAAGGCTGTAACGTAACAAAATGAGAAAAGAAAGTCAAGGGGTTTGAATACTTTCCGAAGGCGCTGTATAACTCCTCAATCTCTACCACCTCCAGAGCACATCTTATCCCTTCAATTATCTTCTGATGGAAACCACACTTAATACAATCACAAAAGGATATGTCATTAAGCAACATAAAGCCGTATAAAGCCGTATAAAGCAGTATAAAACAGTATAAAGCAGCATAAAGCAGTATGAAGCAGTATAAAGCAACATAAAGCAGTATAAAGCAGTATAAAGCAGTATAAAGCAGTATAAGCAGTATAAAGCAGAATAAGCAGTATAAAGCAGTATAAAGCAGTATAAAGCAGTATAAAGCCGTATAAAGCAGTATAAAGCAGTATAAAGCCGTATAAAGCAGTATAAAGCCGTATAAAGCAGTATAAAGCAGTATAAAGCAGTAGAAGCAGTATAAATCAGTATAAAGCAGTATAAATCAGTATAAAGCAGTATAAAGCAGTATAAGGGGAGTAGAGCAGTCTTTACCTGGTGGGGCGACTCTGTCCTGGTAGGTGGGTTTGAAGTTACTCAGGGTTAGCAGCAGGGCCTGGATGGTCCCAATGAAAATCCCAGCCAAGCATCCATAGAAGATCAGGTAGAACAACAAGATTTTAACTGTGGAGAGAAAGACAGAAGGGATTGGTTGCAAATAGACAGACAGATTAGTAGTAGACGGCGTAGTGGTAGGCATGTCCTGTGTTAGCAGATCTAACATGGTGAATGGGTGTCAACAACACTCCTGTATTCTTCATCACTATACAGATTCACCCTGCCAGCCCCCCCCTTGAACATGTTGCCTGAATTGATTCTAACTGGAAATTCCGGGGGAACTTCCCTCTCCAGGAAAAACACCTGAGACATTAGCCTGAACGGACGCTGAATGGAAGACATCTGGGGGTTTAAAGGGCTGAGTAACTCTAGTGACTAGGAATGTGCTGAGCCATGCATGGTGTGGCGTGGCTGGCTGGAATTCAAATAATAATCCAAATACAACAAAAGTTAAGTTATTTAACCATAGATGATATTTGAGGGTTATGGGGATATATTGGTGATTAATCTAATTCAATGTGTCCTCCTTTGCCACCACAGCTCAGTAACTAATGGACATAAAATCACTTTCAAAATGGCTGAAAAAACAACCAAACATTTGCTTATCTAAACTAAACTGATGCTGTCATTATAAGTGCTTATGATCCAATATGAGAAGTCATTCAAGTATTTATTTAATTACTAAGACAGTCTACATCATAAGAGTGTTAATCTCCCTGGTACTAACTAAATCTCTCTACGGTTTAACTTTCTCTGAATTGACTGTAAACTTCAGCGTAACTTCCACAGCCTGTAAATCCTCTCTGCTGTTAATGCCAGAGGGTAGATACAACTCCTGTTGCTAGTACTACACTACTACTACAGGACATCCCCTACACTACTACAGGACATCCCCTACACTACTACAGGACATCCCCTACACTACTACAGGACATCCCCTACACTACTACAGAACATTCCCTACACATACACTACTACAGGACATCCACTACACTACTACAGGACATACACTACACATACACTACTACAGGACATCCCCTACACTACTACAGGACATCCCCTACACTACTACAGGACATCCCCTACACTACTACAGGACATCTCCTCCCTACACATACACTACTACAGGACATTCCTCCCTACACATACACTACTACAGGACATCCCTCCCTACACATACACTACTACAGAACATTCCCCCCTACACATACACTACTACAGAACATTCCCTCCCTACACATACACTACTACAGAACATTCCTCCCTACACCTACACTACTACAGGACATCCCCTACACTACTACAGGACATCCTCCCTACACCTACACTACTACAGGACATTCCTCCCTACACCTACACTACTACAGGACATCCCCTACACTACTACAGGACATCCCCTACACTACTACAGAACATCCCCTACACTACTACAGAACATCCCCTACACTACTACAGAACATCCCCTACACTACTACAGGACATCCCCTACACTACTACAGGACATCCCCTACACTACTACAGAACATCCCCTACACTACTACAGGACATCCCCTACACTACTACAGAACATCCCCTCCCTACACATACACTACTACAGGACATTCCTCCCTACACATACACTACTACAGGACATTCCTCCCTACACATACACTACTACAGAACATTCCCTCCCTACACATACACTACTACAGAACATTCCCCCCCTACACATACACTACTACAGAACATTCCCTCCCTACACATACACTACTACAGAACATTCCTCCCTACACCTACACTACTACAGAACATTCCCTCCCTACACATACACTACTACAGAACATTCCTCCCTACACCTACACTACTACAGAACATTCCTCCCTACACCTACACTACTACAGGACATCCCCTACACTACTACAGAACATTCCTCCCTACACCTACACTACTACAGAATATCCCCTACACTACTACAGGACATCCCCTCCCTACACATACACTACTACAGGACATCCCCTCCCTACACATACACTACTACAGGACATTCCCTACACTACTACAGAACATCCCCTCCCTACACATACACTACTACAGGACATTCCTCCCTACACATACACTACTACAGGACATTCCTCCCTACACATACACTACTACAGAACATTCCCTACACATACACTACTACAGGACATCCCCTCCCTACACATACACTACTACAGGACATCCCCTACACTACTACAGAATATCCCCTACACTACTACAGGACATCCCCTCCCTACACATACACTACTACAGGACATTCCCTACACTACTACAGAACATCCCCTCCCTACACATACACTACTACAGGACATTCCTCCCTACACATACACTACTACAGAACATTCCCCCCTACACATACACTACTACAGAACATTCCCTCCCAACACATACACTACTACAGAACATTCCCTCCCTACACATACACTACTACAGAACATTCCCCCCTACACATACACCACTAAAGAACATTCCCTACACCTACACATACACTACTACAGAACATTCCCCCTACACTACACTACTACAGAACATCCTACACATACACCACTACAGAACATTCCCTCCCTACACTACACCACTAAAGAACATTCCCTCCCTACACATACACTACTACAGAATATTCCCTCCTACACATACACTACTACAGAATATTCCCCCCTACACATACACTACTACAGAACATTCCCTCCCTACACATACACTACTACAGAACATTCCCCCCTACACATACACTACTACAGAACATCCTCCCCTACACATACACTACTACAGAACATTCCCCCCCTACACATACACTACTACAGAACATTCCCCCTACACATACACTACTACAGAACATTCCCTCCCTACACATACACCACTAAAGAACATTCCCTCCCTACACATACACTACTACAGAACATCCCTCCTACACATACACTACTACAGAATATTCCCCTACACAGGACATCCCCTACACTACTACAGAACATTCCCCCTACACATACACTACTACAGAACATCCCCTACACATACACTACTACAGAACATTCCCTCCCTACACATACACTACTACAGAACATTCCCCCCCCTACACATACACTACTACAGAACATTCCCACATACACTACTACAGAACATTCCCCCCTACACATACACTACTACAGAACATCCCCCCCCTACACATACACTACTACAGGACATCCCCACTACTACAGGACATACACTACTACAGAACATTCCCCCTACACATACACTACTACAGAACATTCCCCCCCTACACATACACTACTACAGAACATTCCCTCCCTACACATACACTACTACAGAATATTCCCTCCTACACATACACTACTACAGAATATTCCCCCCTACACATACACTACTACAGAACATTCCCCCCCTACACATACACTACTACAGAATATTCCCTCCCTACACATACACTACTACAGGACATCCCCTCCCTACACATACACTACTACAGGACATCCCCTCCCTACACATACACTACTACAGAACATTCCCTCCCTACACATACACTACTACAGGACATTCCCTACACTACTACAGAACATCCCCTCCCTACACATACACTACTACAGAACATTCCCCCCTACACATACACTACTACAGAACATTCCCTCCCTACACATACACTACTACAGAACATTCCCCCCTACACATACACTACTACAGAACATTCCCTCCCTACACATACACTACTACAGAACATTCCCCCCTACACATACACTACTACAGAACATTCCCTCCCTACACATACACTACTACAGAACATTCCCCCCTACACATACACCACTAAAGAACATTCCCTCCCTACACATACACTACTACAGAACATTCCCCCCTACACATACACTACTACAGAACATTCCCTCCCTACACATACACCACTACAGAACATTCCCCCTACACATACACTACTACAGAACATTCCCCCCTACACATACACTACTACAGAACATTCCCCCCTACACATACACTACTACAGAACATTCCCCCTACACATACACTACTACAGAATATTCCCCCTACACATACACTACTACAGAACATTCCCTCCCCTACACATACACTACTACAGAACATTCCCCCTACACATACACTACTACAGAACATTCCCCCTACACATACACTACTACAGAATATTCCCCCCTACACATACACTACTACAGAACATTCCCTCCCCTACACATACACTACTACAGAACATTCCCCCTACACATACACTACTACAGAACATTCCTCCCCTACACATACACTACTACAGAACATTCCCTCCCCTACACATACACTACTACAGAACATTCCCTACACATACACTACTACAGAACATTCCCCACTACACATACACTACTACAGAACATTCCCTCCCCTACACATACACTACTACAGAACATTCCCCACTACACATACACTACTACAGAACATTCCCTCCCCTACACATACACTACTACAGAACATTCCCTCCCCTACACATACACTACTACAGAACATTCCCCTCCTACACATACACTACTACAGAACATCCCCTCCCTACACATACACTACTACAGAACATTCCCCCCCTACACATACACTACTACAGAACATTCCCCACTACACATACACTACTACAGAACATTCCCCCTACACATACACTACTACAGAACATTCCCCCCTACACATACACTACTACAGAACATTCCCCTACACATACACTACTACAGAACATTCCCCTACACATACACTACTACAGAACATTCCCTCCCTACACATACACTACTACAGAACATTCCCTCCCTACACATACACTACTACAGAACATCCCCTCCCTACACATACACTACTACAGAACATTCCCTCCCTACACATACACTACTACAGAACATTCCCTCCCTACACATACACTACTACAGAATATTCCCTCCTACACATACACTACTACAGAACATTCCCCCCTACACATACACTACTACAGAACATTCCCCCCTACACATACACTACTACAGAACATTCCCCCCTACACATACACTACTACAGAACATTCCCCCCTACACATACACTACTACAGAACATTCCCCCCTACACATACACTACTACAGAATATTCCCCCCTACACATACACTACTACAGAACATTCCCTCCCTACACATACACTACTACAGAACATTCCCTCCCTACACATACACTACTACAGAACATTCCCCACTACACATACAATACTACAGAACATTCCCCACTACACATAGACTACTACAGAACATTCCCCACTACACATACACTACTACAGAACATTCCCCTCTACACATACACTACTACAGAACATTCCCCCCTACACATACACTACTACAGAACATTCCCCCCCTACACATACACTACTACAGAACATTCCCTCCCAACACATACACTACTACAGAACATTCCCTCCCTACACATACACTACTACAGAACATTCCCTCCTACACATACACTACTACAGAACATTCCCTCCCTACACATACACTACTACAGAACATTCCCCCCTACACATACACTACTACAGAACATTCCCCTCTACTCTATACACTACTACAGAACATTCCCTCCCAACACATACACTACTACAGAACATTCCCCCCCTACACATACACTACTACAGAACATTCCCTCCCAACACATACACTACTACAGAACATTCCCCCCCTACACATACACTACTACAGAATATTCCCCACTACACATACACTACTACAGAATATTCCCCCCCTACACATACACTACTACAGAACATTCCCCACTACACATACACTACTACAGAACATTCCCCCCCTACACATACACTACTACAGAATATTCCCTCCCCTACACATACACTACTACAGGACATTCCCTCCCCTACACATACACTACTACAGAATATTCCCTCCCCTACACATACACTACTACAGAACATTCCCTACACATACACTACTACAGAACATTCCCCACTACACATACACTACTACAGAACATTCCCTCCCCTACACATACACTACTACAGAACATTCCCCACTACACATACACTACTACAGAACATTCTCCCCCCTACACATACACTACTACAGAACATTCCTCCCCTACATACACTACTACAGAACATTCCCTCCTACACATACACTACTACAGAACATCCCCCCCCTACACATACACTACTACAGAACATTCCCCCCCTACACATACACTACTACAGAACATTCCCCACTACACATACACTACTACAGAACATTCCCCCCTACACATACACTACTACAGAACATTCCCCCCCTACACATACACTACTACAGAACATTCCCCCCTACACATACACTACTACAGAACATTCCCTCCCTACACATACACTACTACAGAACATTCCCCCTACACATACACTACTACAGAACATTCCCCCCTACACATACACTACTACAGAACATTCCCCCCTACACATACACTACTACAGAACATTCCCTCCCTACACATACACTACTACAGAACATTCCCCCCTACACATACACTACTACAGAACATTCCCCCCTACACATACACTACTACAGAACATTCCCTCCCTACACATACACTACTACAGAACATTTCCCCCCTACACATACACTACTACAGAACATTCCCCCCTACACATACACTACTACAGAATATTCCCCCCTACACATACACTACTACAGAATATTCCCCCACTACACATACACTACTACAGAACATTCCCCACTACACATACACTACTACAGAACATTCCCCCCTACACATACACTACTACAGAACATTCCCCCCCTACACATACACTACTACAGAATATTCCCCCCTACACCACTCTACACCTCTCTATTCTACACCACTCTACTGTTCTTTACTTACTGTTCTCTACTCTACACCACTCTACTGTTCTTTACACCACCCTACTGTTCTTTACTCTACACCACTCTACTGTTCTCTACAACACTCTACTGTTCTCTACTCTACACCACTCTACTGTTCTCTACTATACACCACTCTACTGTTCTCTACTCTACTGTTCTCTACTATACACCACTCTACTGTTCTCTACTGTTCTCTACTCTACACCACTCTACTGTTCTCTACTCTACACCACTCTACTGTTCTCTACTCTACACCACTTTACTGTTCTCTACTCTACACCACTCTACTGTTCTTTACTTACTGTTCTCTACTCTACACCACTCTACTGTTCTCTACTCTACACCTCTCTACTGTTCTCTACTCTATACCACTCTACTGTTCTCTACTCTACTGTTCTCTACTCTACACCACTCTACTGTTCTCTACTCTACACCACACTACTGTTCTCTACTATACACCACACTACTGTTCTCTACACTACTCTACACCTCTGTATTCTACACCACTCTACACCACTCTACTGTTCTTTACACCACCCTACTGTTCTTTACTCTACACCACTCTACTGTTCTCTACAACACTCTACTGTTCTCTACTCTACACCACTCTACTGTTCTCTACTATACACCACTCTACTGTTCTCTACTCCACACTACTGTTCTTTACTCTACACCCCTCTACTGTTCTCTACACCACTCTACTCCTCTCTACTCTACTGTTCTCTATTCTACACCACTCTACTGTTCTCTACTCTACACCACTCTACTGTTCTCTACTCTACACCACTCTGCTGTTCTCTACTATACACCACTCTACTGTTCTCTACTCTACTGTTCTCTACTATACACCACTCTACTGTTCTCTACTGTTCTCTACTCTACACCACTCTACTGTTCTCTACTCTACACCACTCTACTGTTCTCTACTCTACACCACTCTACTGTTCTCTACTCTACACCACTCTACTGTTCTCTACTCTACACCACTCTACTGTTCTTTACTCTACTGTTCTCTACACCACTCTACTGTTCTCTACTCTACACCACTCTACTGCTCTTTACTCTACACCACTCTACTGTTCTCTACACCTGTTCTCTACTCTACACCACTCTACTGTTCTCTACTCTACACCACTCTACTGTTCTCTACTCTCTACTATACACCACTCTACTGTTCTCTACTCTACACCACTCTACTGTTCTCTACTCTACACCACTTTACTGTTCACCACTCTACTGTTCTCTACTCTACACCACTCTACTGTTCTCTACTCTACACCACTCTACTGCTCTCTACTCTACACCACTCTACTGTTCTCTACTCTACACCACTCTACTTCTCTCTACTCTACACCACTCTACTGCTCTCTACTCTACACCACTCTACTGTTCTCTATACCACTCTACTGTTCTCTATACACCACTCTACTGTTCTCTACTCTACACCACTCTACTGTTCTCTACTCTACACCACTCTAGTGTTCTCTACACCACTCTACTGTTCTCTACTCTACACCACTCTACTGCTCTTTACTCTACACCACTCTACTGTTCTCTACACCACTCTACTGTTCTCTACTCTACACCACTCTACTGTTCTCTACTCTAGACCACTCTACTGTTCTCTACTCTACACCACTCTACTGTTCTCTACTCTACTGTTTTTACTATACACCACTCTACTGTTCTCTACTCTACACCACTCTACTGTTCTCTACTCTACTGTTCTCTACACTACACCACTCTACTGTTCTCTACTCTACACCACTCTACTGTTCTCTACTACACCACTCTACTGTTCTCTACACCACTCTACTGTTCTCTACACCACACTACTGTTCTTTACTCTACACCACTCTATTGTTCTCTACACCACTCTACTCTACACCACTCTACTGTTCTCTACTCTACTGTTCTCTACTCTATTGTTCTCTGTTCTTGTCTCCCTCCCATGACGCAATAGTAACGGAGGGCAACAACACTTCTAGACTAGCAGGATGAGTCACTCTGGCTTGTTGTCGACGGTTACCAGTCCCTCTCCTCTATCAACCTCATTTACAAACATCCCCAAACTACATACACACACACATCACATGGCGCCATGCAGGCAGAGACAGGTGTGGCAAGACATGTTACTTTCTCTCCCTGCATGTGAAGGTGACAGGATGGCCGATAGTAAATCAATCCTGCTGCCCTTAACCTTGGGTCATAACAAAACATCCAGTGACTAAACAATGTACAGGAAACACTTTTACTAGTGCATTGTTTGAGCAGAATAACTTCATAGTGCAACAGTGTCTGGGTGCGTGTGTGTGAGAGGGAGAGAGAGAGACTGATTGACTGGCGGTAACCATGGCAGTGAGCTCTGGGGTGAGAGAGAGACAGATTGACTGGCGGTAACCATGGCAGTGAGCTCTGGGGTGAGAGAGAGACAGATTGACTGGCGGTAACCATGGCAGTGAGCTCTGGGGAGAGAGAGAGACTGATTGACTGGCGGTAACCATGGCAGTGAGCTCTGGGGTGAGAGAGAGAGACTGATTGACTGGCGGTAACCATGGCAGTGAGCTCTGGGGTGAGAGAGAGAGACTGATTGACTGGCGGTAACCATGGCAGTGAGCTCTGGGGGAGAGAGAGAGACTGATTGACTGGCGGTAACCATGGCAGTGAGCTCTGGGGGAGAGAGAGAGACTGATTGACTGGCGGTAACCATGGCAGTGAGCTCTGGGGTGAGAGAGAGAGACTGATTGACTGGCGGTAACCATGGCAGTGAGCTCTGGGGTGAGAGGGAGAGACTGATTGACTGGCGGTAACCATGGCAGTGAGCTCTGGGGTGAGAGAGAGAGACTGATTGACTGGCGGTAACCATGGCAGTGAGCTCTGGGGTGAGAGAGAGAGACTGATTGACTGGCGGTAACCATGGCAGTGAGCTCTGGGGTGAGAGAGAGATGCAAACCAGTTGCATCGAAGGTGACCATGACTGTATTTTTGTTGGTATGACTCATAACACCCATAAAACCTAGTGGTCAAACAAGGAAATGGTTCCAATAGTTTTTTCAACATTCATTTTTCCCAAAGGGGATTTTAGAAACACTTAAAATAAGGGCTGTGTTTTGTGTAGACTTACCCTGAAGTGATGTTTTGATAATCGTGTAAATCTCTTGGACAAGGGGACTTTTATCAATATATTAGCCTGTTTCTAAAAATGAAATGCTAATTACCTGCTAATGTGGCTATCATAAAGAACTAAAAATCCCATGATGATCTGGACAAGACTGCCAAACAGAGGCAAAGGGAAGAATCTCTGGATTAACTGTCTAACGTTAGCTAAATGTTCCGTGAAATTGTCTTGTGCAAGTTTTAAATTGACACAATACCTGTTAGTAAAGGTGTCTGCTAGAGATGAGGTGCAGGATCAATACCTGTTAGTAAAGATGTCTGCTAGAGACCTGCAGGATCAATACCTGTTAGTAAAGGTGTCTGCTAGAGATGACCTGCAGGATCAATACCTGTTAGTAAAGGTATCAGCTAGAGACCTGTAGGATCAATACCTGTTAGTAAAGGTGTCTGCTAGAGATGACCTGCAGGATCAATACCTGTTAGTAAAGGTGTCTGCTAGAGACCTGCAGGATCAATACCTGTTAGTAAAGGTGTCTGCTAGAGACCTGCAGGATCAATACCTGTTAGTAAAGGTGTCTGCTAGAGACCTGCAGGATCAATACCTGTTAGTAAAGGTGTCTGCTAGAGATGACCTGCAGGATCAATACCTGTTAGTAAAGGTGTCTGCTAGAGATGACCTGCAGGATCAATACCTGTTTGTAAAGGTGTCTGCTAGAGACCTGCAGGATCAATACCTGTTAGTAAAGGTGTCTGCTAGAGACCAGCAGGATCAATACCTGTTAGTAAAGGTGTCTGCTAGAGACCTGCAGGATCAATACCTGTTAGTAAAGGTGTCTGCTAGAGATCTGCAGGATCAATACCTGTTAGTAAAGGTATCAGCTAGAGACCTGCAGGATCAATACCATGATGTCTTCTTTGTAGTAGTAAAGGTGTCTGCTAGAGATGAGGTGCAGGATCAATACCTGTTAGTAAAGGTGTCTGCTAGAGATGAGGTGCAGGATCAATACCTGTTAGTAAAGGTGTCTGCTAGAGATGAGGTGCAGGTGCTGGCAGGGTTTTGAAGTCTTGCATGACGTCTTCTTTGATGCTCATTAGAATGTTTGAAACTGAGTGTAAATAGAGCCGAATATATTGATAAAAGTCACCTTGTCCTAGAGAGACTTACATGGCTATCAAAACCTCATGCCAAGGTAAGTCTACACAAAACACAGATCTTATTTTAAGCGTTTCTAAAAAATCCTGTATGGGAAAAATTTATGGTGGAAAAACGATTGGAACCATTTCCCTGTTTGACCGCTAGGATTTATGGGTATTATGACACCTCCACTGTGGGGCTCTATTAACGGAGGCTCATTGGTTAAAACATGTTTTTATTTATTTTTATAAACGCTGAAAATAAGGTCTGTGGTAAACAGGTTTAGGAGATCTGATGCATTGTTCTATGGGATCATCTTCATCAGCTAACGTCACTTTTGTGATAGACTAGTGTCCTGTCCAGGGGTAAGGCCCAGTGATAGACTAGTGTCCTGTCCAGGTGTAAGGCCCAGTGATAGACTAGTGTCCTGTCCAGGGGTAAGGCCCTGTCACAGACTAGTGTCCTGTCCAGGGGTAAGGCCCAGTGATAGACTAGTGTCCTGTCCAGGGGTAAGGCCCTGTGATAGACTAGTGTCCTGTCCAGGGGTAAGGCCCTGTCACAGACTAGCGTCCTGTCCAGGGGTAAGGCCCTGTCACAGACTAGCGTCCTGTCCAGGGGGTGTACTGTACATCAATCTGAACCATCACAACAGAAACAGGAGATAGTTAAGTAAGTAGGCTCATCAAGCTGACTGATATTATCTCATAAATAAACTGACTTATAATATCTCATAGAACAAAACGTATAAGATCTCCGAAACCTGTTAACCTCCGACCGTGTTATCCAAAACACCTCCAAAAGCTGCATTAATTTCCCCTGTAGGCTTTGAGCAACGAGCCATCGGGACTACAAGCTGGCGAGCCCTATAGGCCTGTTCCAAAGTCCAATTCATTTTAGTCCCCCAAATCCGTGTTTTTCTTACCTACAACCGCATATTGTGTGGAAGCTCAGGGGGAATAGCTAAATTCAAACCGCTATCGTTTCCTCGCTCACTTGTAATAAAGAGCCATCGGACCACTGAGTGAATGTGATCTAATTGGCCAATAGGAGACTTGTTGAATGCCTTCCAGTCCTTGTGATAACCTCTCTCAGCTCGGTCTATCCCCCCCAGAGCAGCAGGGTAGACAGTCAGGCAGGCATGGCTTCATGTTGTGAATGGACAACTCAGGCACGTTCTCACATTTCTCAAGGCCGGCAGCACAGAGATGGCTGAGATTATCATAATTATCCTGTTTCTTGTTTACCTTTCTTTCAAAAGACTATAGGCACTGGGCGTCGTCGGTATAGGGGTTATTACACCGTAGTTGGATACAAGTGTCACTAAATGAAGACCTGAATCGATGTAGCCTACAGTAGTGGCTAATTTCTACCATTTTTGATGATGACCAATTGTGATTTGATGCGAAAATGAGATGGTGCTGCACAGCTAACCTATTAGAAGGCTTTATCCTGAGCAATAACCGCTGCAACCTGGTCTCAGAGCTTTTTGTATTATTCTGTACGTAAATCTGAGAAACTCCATTTCCTGTGATATTTTACACTATGTACTAATTTGTGGATGTCTATCGCCCATTTCGTATGATATGTTACGAATTCTAGCTAGGCTAGGATGTTTGAGTTAGGTTAAAGAGTTAAGTGTTAGCTAACATGCTAAGTTGCTAAAAAAGTAGTAAGTAGATAAAATGCTAAAGATGTCTGTGATGAGATTCAAACTGGCAACCTTTGGATTGCTAGATGTTGGCGTTATACACTCACCCATCCGACATTCGTTTTTTGCCTCAAGTAACCATCTTGTCTTATGTAACCATATCAAACATATCATACTAATTTTACAGTCCCTGATTTAAATTTACTATGTTATGACGGTCTATGAGACCAGGCTGTAACAACCACATCGTTGTGACTCGACGTGCGCTACGCAAACAAAGGCTACACGCCAGAAACCTTAAGACTTTCAAAACGTAGCAAGCTACTTCATTGAGCTTCTGAATTCTAGAAATGTATTCAGAGAACAGCAACTGTTTCGAGAGATAAACCGACACTTATCAGGGAACAGGCGCTCTTTGCGTTACCAAAATAGTCTGGCTGCATTCAGGAAACAAATGACAACCGTTGACCATTGCCTTGTAACTGTGTCCCCTACTCGAGCGTACAATATGTCTTTATTTTTGCTCGTATTGTGAAAACCTACCGTAATAATCGCCCTACCTATGTGAACTCGAGGAATTGATTTAAGCAACAACTTGTTACCAGTTGCTGCTAAAAGAAACAAAGTTGTCTGTGGGGGGAGGGGTGGTCCTACAGAAACCGAGCATGTGAGTCGTGACATGATCTTTCTATGTACAAAAAGCGCCTAGATAAAACATATATATATATAAAAAAACTAAATGTTGCCAATAGATAAACTAGCTCTCTACTGCAACAGTCTCCCACTCGAATACTGAGCAAAAAAATTTAGAGATAACGTCTGTGTTACAGTGTTGCAAGCTCACCAGTTGAACAAGAAAGTGTCTCATTGGTAAATCAATGCTCATTGTTGGCTTCATTTTACATTACAATCTCGGTCCAAAAACAATGACATCAGTTTCAGGCGAAAAGGCCCGATCACCTTGACTGCTAACCTTGAACCCTGATTCCTTTAAAAAACTAACTGTATTGGGATAAAACAGCTAATGACCGAGGTAATGGATGTCCCCCTGTCATTTGGCACATTATTATGTTCAGAGAAAGAAAGCAATTCCTATTTACCAACTCTTAACAATTTTCTCCAATCTAGGCTAACTATGTGACAGCTGAAACAAGCATGACATGTTGGCAAGACAAGCACATGTTAGTTGCAATCCAACACTCCCGATTGCCACCATATAATGTAAATGATGTCCTTCAAAATGACCTCTTTGGCAAAGGACACCGACTCTAGCTTTCGCTGTACACGATCGACCCGGGTTAAAGGAATAATAACCAAGATGAATATTATTAACGTTCACTTGACCTACAAGTCTGAATATATTTCAACTGCCTTTTAGACAGTACTCATTTTCATTACATTTATTTTAATCGTATTCCATCAATTGGTTATACGGTTATTGTACAGGTGTAGTTGTTTATAAATCACGTTTAATTCATTCTCTGTGTTTCTCCTGTAATTTTTCCATTGAAAAGTGAATTTCACTACACAGCATGCAACGTCCAATCAAACAGGTGCTGTATTTCTCAATCAGGAAATACAGAGTCGGGACTCTCTGTGCCGTTACATTACTCTGACAATACACGGAAACAACAGGGTTTACACCTCGTATCATTCTTATCCTCGAGTTAATTTCCAGAAAAGCGTCGATTAAAAGTAGTTTATTACAGATGTATGTACTTACACCAACTGCCACCAGTGCGTCCTAGAAATTCCTTCCTTTCCGAATTCCACAGAAAGCTCTTCCATCCACCGTCTCCATCTTTATTTGCCGACATCTTTTTTTTGCCTTTTAATTTCCCTTTTCAATTAATATTATCTAATGGGTTTTGGTACCCGATTCCTGTACTGTCCCCCGGTACAGAATAGTAATGGACAGTTTCGTACCCGGCTCTCCTATTGTACAGCACACAATTTATCTCTTATGGTTACCGACTCCGCCCGCAAACTCTTGTAATAAGTTACCTACAAAAGGGGGGGGGGGGCTAACTCTAGCAAATCACAAGCAGTCATCCTTCTGCGTAACAACCAACTGCTATGATCACTGCTCCATGAGGCAAGGCAGCCCCAGGCGGTTCAAAACGAAATGGTGGAACTAAAATGGTAGAATTCTACGGTGATGTCATGAACTCATTATATTATATTAACATTATTGGAGTTCTATTATCACATCGCATGTTAAAAGTAATTATATTTCTCAGGAGTCAACTTTGTACTTTAGTACATTTGATTATAATTCCTGCCAAATATCACATCCATAAAATGCATTGTTTAAAAAAACAACAACATCTTATTCAAAAATGTTTTTAAGTTAGACTTAAATAATTACTTTGCCGATGCTCTGTGAAAATAAGACGGTATTGAAATAAATGTATACTCTTAAGCTTTTAAAATGTTTTTGAATGTAAAAACTCTGTTTTGTGTTAATCTGTCTGTGAATGGTATTTTTGTGTTTACATTTTTTAGAAAGATGTGTAGATTTTTGTAACACATTTGAAATGTGTGTCCTTCAAAATGTTTGGAATTTCAATATTAAAAAATAATTGTACTTTGGTACCTCGTTCTTGGTTCATTCAAAGCTGTTCATAAAGAATGCATGTTAGACACAGCCCCTACCCTTATGATTGAATAACATATAATATATGTTATTATATAATAACATGAGAGAGAAAAACAACTGTAAAGAGTAATAATATGGTTACTAATAAGCTAAATTCACTCTGTGGAAAGTTGTTTTTTCCTGATCAGGAAATACTCTGGGCCCTATGGAGTTATTCCTGGTCAGGTCACATGGTCAGGAAAATACCTTTTCTTTGACCAGGTTGTCCCATTGAGGTCAAAACACCTGTTTTTCAAGGGGCGACCTGGCCACCGTTCTCACTTACACCACAGCTTGTTTAGGACTCATTGTATAAACGGGCTCGATAAAAAGCTTTCAAATATTATTGAAGCCTGTATTGATACGACAACTCACCAGTTAATACATCTGCCCCATTTCCCAGTGATTTCTCATCAGACTGTCACTCCAGTTCTATGATGTGGCCCTGTCATCAACCAAGAACTTGTTCAACAAACCAAAAACATGTTCCTGTTGAGTTGTTCAGACAGGTTGTATCTGGGAGCTTTGGTAATATTAATGAGTTCATATCATGGGGATTACTATGTTGTGCTGCCGCTGGGCACAGCCATATCTCCCTGCTTCTGTATCGGATGTGAAACGGCTAGCTTAGTTAGCGGTGCGCGCTAAATAGCGTTTCAATCGGTGACGTCACTTGCTCTGAGACCTTGAAGTAGTGGTTCCCCTTGCTCTGCAAGGGCCGCGGCTTTTGTGGAGTGATGGGTAACGATGCTTCGTGGGTGACTGTTGTTGATGTGTGCAGAGGGTCCCTGGTTTGCGCCCGGGTATGGGCGAGGGGACGGTCTAAAGTTATACTGTGACATTGGTGCCGTGACCCGGATCACTGGTTGCTGCGGAAAAGGAGGAAGGTCAAAAGGGGGGTGAGTGTAACGGATGTGAAACGGCTAGCTTAGTTAGCGGTGCGCGCAAAATAGCGTTTCAATCGGTGACATCACTTGCTCTGAGACCTTGAAGTAGTAGTTCCCCTTGCTCTGCAAGGGCCGCGGCTTTTGTGGAGCGATGGGTAACGATTACCCTCTGTAGAGCCTTACGGTCAGATGCCAAACAGTTGCCATACCAGGTGATGCAACCGGTCAAGATGCTCTCGATGGTGCAGCTGTAGAACTTTGAGGATCTGGGAACCCATGCCAAATCTTTTCAGTCTTCTGATGAGGAAAAGGTGTTGACGTGCCCTCTTCACGACTGTCTTGGTGCATTTGAACCATTGTAGTTTGTTGGTGATGTGGAAACCAAGGAACTTATCTCTCCACCCGCTCCACTTCCGTTGTGTCAATGTTAAATGGGGTCCTGTTCGGCCCTCCTCTTCCTTTAGTCCACGATCAGCTCCTTTGTCTTGTTCAAGTTGAGGGATAGAGTTATACTGTGACATTGGTGCCGTGACCCGGATCACTGGTTGCTGCAAGGTTTCTGACCTCCTCCCTGTAGGCTGTCTCATCGTTGTCAGTGATCAGGCCTACAACTGTTGTGTCGTCAGCAAACTTAATGATGGTGTTGGAGTCGTGCCTGGCCATGCAGTCATGGGTGAACAGTAAAGATATGGACTGTAAAGAGGCTAAGGAGCTTCTCTGTGAGTTTACTGTAGATCTGGTATGGACTGTAAAGAGGGTAAGGAGCTTCTCTGTGAGTTTACTGTAGATCTGGTATGGACTGTAAAGAGGGTAGGGAGCTTCTCGTTGAGTTTACTGTAGATCTGGTATGGACTGTAAAGGGGGTAAGGAGCTTCTCTGTGAGTTTACTGTAGATCTGGTATGGACTGTAAAGGGGGTAAGGAGCTTCTCTGTGAGTTTACTGTAGATCTGGTATGGACTGTAAAGGGGTAAGGAGCTTCTCTGTGAGTTTACTGTAGATCTGGTATGGACTGTAAAGGGGGTAAGGAGCTTCTCTGTGAGTTTACTGTAGATCTGGTATGGACTGTAAAGGGGGTAAGGAGCTTCTCTGTGAGTTTACTGTAGATCTGGTATGGACTGTAAAGGGGGTAAGGAGCTTCTCTGTGAGTTTACTGTAGATCTGGTATGGACTGTAAAGGGGTAAGGAGCTTCTCTGTGAGTTTACTGTAGATCTGGTATGGACTGTAAAGGGGGTAAGGAGCTTCTCTGTGAGTTTACTGTAGATCTGGTATGGACTGTAAAGGGGGTAAGGAGCTTCTCTGTGAGTTTACTGTAGATCTGGTATGGACTGTAAAGAGGGTAAGGAGCTTCTCTGTGAGTTTACTGTAGATCTGGTATGGACTGTAAAGGGGTAAGGAGCTTCTCTGTGAGTTTTCTGTAGATCTGGTATGGACTGTAAAGGGGGTAAGGAGCTTCTCTGTGAGTTTCTGTAGATCTGGTATGGACTGTAAAGGGGTAAGGAGCTTCTCTGTGAGTTTACTGTAGATCTGATATGGACTGTAAAGGGGGTAAGGAGCTTCTCTGTGAGTTTACTGTAGATCTGGTATGGACTGTAAAGGGGGTAAGGAGCTTCTCTGTGAGTTTACTGTAGATCTGGTATGGACTGTAAAGGGGGTAAGGAGCTTCTCTGTGAGTTTACTGTAGATCTGGTATGGACTGTAAAGAGGGTAAGGAGCTTCTCTGTGAGTTTACTGTAGATCTGGTATGGACTGTAAAGGGGGTAAGGAGCTTCTCTGTGAGTTTACTGTAGATCTGGTATGGACTGTAAAGGGGGTAAGGAGCTTCTCTGTGAGTTTACTGTGGATCTGGTATGGACTGTAAAGAGGGTAAGGAGCTTCTCTGTGAGTTTACTGTAGATCTGGTATGGACTGTAAAGGGGGTAAGGAGCTTCTCTGTGAGTTTACTGTAGATCTGGTATTGACTGTAAAGGGGGTAAGGAGCTTCTCTGTGAGTTTACTGTAGATCTGGTATGGACTGTAAAGGGGGTAAGGAGCTAGCTAGCGGCTCACTGTTGACATAGATCAATGGGTTGCCAGGTCTACTAGGGGTGCGCAAATGGCACCCTATTCCCATAGTGCTCTGGTCAAAAGTAGTGCACTACATTGTGAATAGAGTGCAATTTGGGACAAATTCCAGGGACGTGCAGCATTTTTCCAGGATTAGTTGCTGATGGAATTTGGTATGCAGCCTTTGGAGTGGGATGCGTCCACTATTCCCTACATAGTGCACTACTTTTGACCACAGCCGTATAGGCTCTGGTCAAAACTAGTGCACTATGTAGGGGGTAGGGTGCCATTGGGGACCCCCAGCTCATCAACAATGGCATTCCGATGCAGCGGTGTGGAAAGATGACATCTTCCTGGACTGGACGGGTCGCACAGACAGAGACCCCGCCCCCTTTAACAGGTCCAGAGTCAACACAGTTCACTTCACTTCAAAACAACACCACTGGACGACCAGAGAGAGCGAGAGGGCCAGCACCATATTCCCTACATAGTGCATTACTTTTAACCAGAGCCCGACCAGAGCCCTATATGCCCTGGTCAAAAGTAGTGCACTGGGGAATAGGGTGCCATTTGAGAGGCAGACAGAGTTAAAGGCATTAAAAGCTGTACTATTCTTAGATAGGGTTGGTCCTTGTATATAGATCCCCTATAGGGCAGTGGTTCCCAACCTATATAGGGCCCTATAGACAGGAACCAACCCTACAGGGCAGTGGTTCCCAACCTATATAGGGCCCTATAGACAGAACCAACCCTACAGGGCAGTGGTTCCCAACCTATATAGGGCCCTATAGACAGGAACCAACCCTACAGGGCAGTGGTTCCCAACCTATATAGGGCCCTATAGACAGGAACCAACCCTACAGGGCAGTGGTTCCCAACCTATATAGGGCCCTATAGACAGGAACCAACCCTACAGGGCAGTGGTTCCTGGGGATATAGGGCCCTATAGACAGGAACCAACCCTACAGGGCAGTGGTTCCCAACCTATATAGGGCCCTATAGACAGGAACCAACCCTACAGGGCAGTGGTTCCCAACCTATATAGGGCCCTATAGACAGGAACCAACCCTACAGGGCAGTGGTTCCCAACCTATATAGGGCCCTATAGACAGGAACCAACCCTACAGGGCAGTGGTTCCCAACCTATATAGGGCCCTATAGACAGGAACCAACCCTACAGGGCAGTGGTTTAGTCTCCCAGTCCCTGCCGCACTCTGGAGCAGGTTTTCATCAAGGATCTCTCTGTACTTTGCTCCGTTCATCTTTCCCTCGATCCTGACTAGTCTCCCAGTCCCTGTCGCTGAAAAACATCCCCACCGTATGATGCTGCCACCACCATGCTTCACCGTAGGGATGGTATTGGTCAGGTGATGAGTGGTGCCTGGTTTCCTCCAGACGTGACGCTCGGCTTTCAGACCAACGAGTTCAATGTTGGTTTCATCAGACCAGAGAATCTTGTTTCTCCTGGTCTGAGTGTCTTTAGGTGCCTTTTGGCAAACTCCAAGCGGGCTGTCATGGGCTTTTTACTGAGGAGTGGTTTCCGTCTGGGCACTCTACCATAAAAGGCCTGATTGGTGGGGTGCTGCAGAGATTGTTGTCATTCTGGAAGGTTCTTTGCAAATTATTTACTTAAAAATCATACAAAGTTATTTTCTGGATTTTTGTTTTAGATTCCGTCTCTCACAGTTGAAGTGTATCTATGATAAAACATTACAGACCTCTACATGCTTTGTAAGCAGGGAAAACCTGCAAAATCAGCAGTGTATCAAATACTTGTTCTCCCCACTGTATGTAAGTAAGCTATTTCTGTTTTTTTTTTAAATGTAATACATTTCAACAAAAAAACAATTCTGCTGTGTCAGTACGGGGTATTTATTGTGTGTGGATTGATATATTATATATATATATATTGAGCATCATAATTGTAATCCATTTCAGAATAAGGCTGTAACAAAACAACATGTGGAAAAAGTCTAGGGGTCTGAATACTTTCCCAATGCGCTGTATGTGTTCAATTTGATTTATTAGCAACTGTAAGTAGTACATGAAATAAAAATTCGATAGTAATCCAAACAACATTATCCTATAGGAATGGTTGAGTCCCAAATGGCACACTATTCCCAACATTCATTACTCTTCATTCCCCCCTATCTAAATCTACACTGAGTGTACAAAACTTTAGGAACTATTTCCATGACAGACTGACCAGGTGAAAGCTATGATCCCTTATTGATGTCACTTGTTAAATCCACTTTAGTCAGTCAGGGGAGAAGACGGGTTAAAGAAGGATTTTTAAGCCAAGAGACAACTGAGACACGGATTGTGTGTGTGCCATTCAGAGGTTGAATGGGCAAGACAAAATACCCTATATATACAAAAGTATGTGGACACCCCTTCAAATTAGTGGATTTGGCTTTTTCAGCCACACTCGTTGCTAACAGGTGTATAAAATCGAGCACACAGTCATGCAATCTTTATGGACACACAATGGCAGTAGAATGGCCTTACTTGAAGAGCTCAGTGACTTTAAAAACCTTTTTGGGCTAGGTGGGACGTTAGCGCCCCATCTCAACAACATCCGGTGAAATTTCTGAGCTTCGAAATTCAAAATACAAAAATCGTAATATTAAACATTATATTAAACATTCATTCAAACATTCATCATTTAAAATCTTAACTTGTTGTTAATCCAGCCGCTTTGTCAGATTTCACAAAGGCTTTATGGCGAAAGCATACCATGCGATTATCTGAGGACAGCGCCCCGCATACAAAAGCATTACAAACATTTCCCAAACGAGCAGAGGCGTCAAGAAAGTCAGAAATAGTGATAAAATAAATAACTTCCCTTTAAATATCTTCCTCTGTTTGCAATCCCAAGGGTCCCAGCTACACAACAAATTGTTATTTTGTTCGATAAAGTCCTTCTTTATATCCCAAAAAAGTCAGTTTAGTTTGATTCAGTACTCCACCCGTTCCACTTGTTCAACATGCATACAAAGGAATCCCAAAAGTTACCAATAAACAGCGTTTCTAGTCAATATTCAGGGAACCCTAATATGTGAATAAACGATAAAATATAAGACGGAATGTAGTATGTTCAATACCGGAGATAAATAACGAGGTGCGTGCACCTCATCCACACGCGCCACAAGACTACAGTCAAAATGAGAGCCACCTTTAAAAACTACAACTACTAATTCATTTTTCAAAAAACAAGCCTGAAACCATGTCTAAAGACGGTTGACATCTAATGGAAGCCATTGGAACTGCAATCTGGGAGAATTTCCTTTGAATATCCCATAGACAAGCATTTCAATGGGTGGTGACCTCAACAACAACAACAACAACAAAATTCTGGATGGATTCTCCTCTGGTTTTCGCCTGCCATATCAGTTCTGTTAAAGTCACAGACATTATTGTAACAGTTTCTATCCAATGCTACCAATTATATGCATATCCTAGCTTCTGGGCCTGAGTAGCAGGCAGTTTACCTTGGGAACGTCAGTCTTCCGAACTTCCTAATACTAAGCTGTACTATTCTTAGATAGGGTGATCCATGGCAAGGAGCATCCAGTGATGATCCATGGCACGAAGCCTCCAGTGATGATCCATGGCAAGGAGCATCCAGTGATGATCCATGGCACGAAGACTAGCCCTAAGACGATTTATTAACGTAGCACCGTCATAGGATTGCACCTTTCCAACAAGTCAATTCATCAAATGTCTGCTCTGCTAGAGCTGCCCCAATAAACTGTAAGTGCTGTAATTGTGAAGTGGAAACGTTTAGGAGCGACAACGTTTCAGCCACAAAGTAGTAGGTCGCACAAGCTCACAGAACAGGACCGCCAAGTGCTGAAGCGCGTAAAGCGTAAAGATCGTCTGTCCTCGGTTGCAACACTCACTACCAAGTTTCAAACTGACTCTGGAAGCAACGTCAGCACAAGAACTGTTCGTCGGGAGCTTCATGAAATGGGTTTCCGTGGCTGAGCAGCCACACACGCCTAAGATCACCACGCCAAGCGTCGGCTGGAGGGGTGTAAAGCACGCCGCCATTGGACCTTGGAAACGCGTTCTCCGGAGTCATGAATCATGCTTCACCTTGTGGCAGTCTGACAGATGAATCTGGGACAAATGCTACCTGCCCAATGCATACTGCAAACTGTAAAGTTTGGTGGAGGAGGAATAATGGTCTGGGGCTGTTTTTAATGGTTCAGGCCCCTAAATTCCAGTGAAGGGAAATCGTAACGCTACAGCATACATTGGCATTCTTCCAATTCTGGAAGGACCTTTCCTGTTTCAGCATGACAATGCCCCCGTGCACAAAGCAAGGTCCATACAGAAATGGTTTGTTGAGATCTGTATGGAAGAACTTGACTGGCCTGCACAGAGCCCTGACTTCAACCCCATCAAACACCTTTGGGGTGAATAGGAACGCAGACTGCGAACCAGGCTGTTATAGCAGCAATGTTCCTACATCTAGTGGAAAGCCTTCCCAGAAGAGTGGAGGCTGTTATAGCAGCAATGTTCCAACATCTAGTGGAAAGCCTTCCCAGAAGAGTGGAGGCTGTTATAGCAACAATGTTCCTACATCTAGTGGAAAGCCTTCCCAGAAGAGTGGAGGCTGTTATAGCAACAATGTTCCAACATCTAGTGGAAAGCCTTCCCAGAAGAGTGGAGGCTGTTATAGCAGCAATGTTCCAACATCTAGTGGAAAGCCTTCCCAGAAGAGTGGAGGCTGTTATAGCAGCAATGTTCCTACATCTAGTGGAAAGCCTTCCCAGAAGAGTGGAGGCTGTTATAGCAGCAATGTTCCAACATCTAGTGGAAAGCCTTCCCAGAAGAGTGGAGGCTGTTATAGCAGCAATGTTCCTACATCTAGTGGAAAGCCTTCCCAGAAGAGTGGAGGCTGTTATAGCAGCAATGTTCCAACATCTAGTGGAAAGCCTTCCCAGAAGAGTGGAGGCTGTTATAGCAGCAATGTTCCTACATCTAGTGGAAAGCCTTCCCAGAAGAGTGAGGGCTGTTATAGCAGCAATGTTCCTACATCTAGTGGAAAGCCTTCCCAGAAGAGTGGAGGCTGTTATAGCAGCAATGTTCCTACATCTAGTGGAAAGCCTTCCCAGAAGAGTGGAGGCTGTTATAGCAGCAATGTTCCAACATCTAGTGGAAAGCCTTCCCAGAAGAGTGGAGGCTGTTATAGCAGCAATGTCCCAACATCTAGTGGAAAGCCTTCCCAGAAGAGTGGAGGCTGTTATAGCAGCAATGTTCCAACACCTAGTGGAAATCCTTCCCAGAAGAGTGGAGGCTGTTATAGCATCAATGTTCCAACATCTAGTGGAAAGCCTTCCCAGAAGAGTGGAGGCTGTTATAGCAGCAATGTTCCAACATCTAGAGGAAAGCCTTCCCAGAAGAGTGGAGGCTGTTATAGCAGCAATGTTCCTACATCTAGTGGAAAGCCTTCCCAGAAGAGTGGAGGCTGTTATAGCAACAAAGTGGGGGACCAACTCCATATTAATGCCCATGATTTTGGAATGAGATTTTCAACGAGCAGGTGTCCCCATACTTTTGTTCATGTAGTTTATTTAAGTGCCTTTGGCCGGGGCATGGTAGTAGGTGCCAGGTGCACCGGTTTGTGTCAATAACTGCAATGCTAAAGGGAGGTGGGACTCAATATTGATGGGAGGGTGCAACTCAATATTAGGAAGGTGTTCCTAATGTTTAGTATAGTCAGTGTATAAATCTGTATACTACAATTCAGCTTTCAGCTGTGACACTGTACAAGATCAAACAAACCTTTCTATACATAGCGCACTAAAGTTGTGTAGTATAGTATACAGGGATTAGGGTGTCATTTGGGATGTACTCTATCTATGTAGTTCTATTGGCCAGGGCCTGAATTTTTACAGTATACAGGGATTAGGGTGTCATTTGGGATGTACTCTATCTATGTAGTTCTATTGGCCAGGGCCTGATGTTTTACAGTATACAGGGATTCGGGTGTCATTTCATCTCTCCTTCTAGACCCATATCAAATATCTCCAATCCAAAGTTAAATCTAGAATTGGCTTCCTATTTCGCAACAATGCATCCTTCACTCATGCTGCCAAACATACCCTTGTAAAACTGACCATCCTACCAATCCTCGACTTTGGCGATGTCATTTACAAAATAGCCTCCAATACCCTACTCAACAAATTGGATGCAGTCTATCACAGTGCAATCCGTTTTGTCACTAAAGCCCCATATACTACCCACCATTGCGACCTGTACGCTCTCGTTGGCTGGCCCTCGCTTCATACTCGTCGCCAAACCCACTGGCTCCATGTCATCTACTAGACCCTGCTAGGTAAAGTCCCCCCTTATCTCAGCTCGCTGGTCACCATAGCATCTCCCACCTGTAGCACACGCTCCAGCAGGTATATCTCTCTAGTCACCCCCAAAACCAATTCTTTCTTTGGCCGCCTCTCCTTCCAGTTCTCTGCTGCCAATGACTGGAACGAACTACAAAAAGCACTGAAACTGGAAACACTTATCTCCCTCACTAGCTTTAAGCACCAACTGTCAGAGCAGCTCACAGATTACTGCACCTGTACATAGCCCACCTATATTTTAGCCCAAACAACTACCTCTTTCCCTACTGTATTTAATTTATTTATTTTGCTCGTTTGCACCCCATTATTTTTATTTCTACTTTGCACATTCTTCCATTGCAAATCTACCATTCCAGTGTTTTACTTGCTATATTGTATTTACTTTGCCACCATGGCCTTTTTTTGCCTTTACCTCCCTTATCTCACCTCATTTGCTCACATCGTATATAGACTTGTTTATACTGTATTATTGACTGTATGTTTGTTTTGCTCCATGTGTAACTCTGTGTCGTTGTATGTGTCGAACTGCTTTGCTTTATCTTGGCCAGGTCGCAATTGTAAATGAGAACTTGTTCTCAACTTGCCTACCTGGATAAATAAAGGTGAAATAAATTTAAAAAACAAAAATTGGGGATGTACTCTATCTATGTAGTTCTACCAGGGCCTGATGTTTTAATGATGACTCTGGGTTGACTGTATTCCCCATCTCAGCACTATATTTACATAGAGCTAGGTCTCTGGTATGCAACACTCTCAGGCCTGCATGGCATCTGAACCTCCTCCCTCTCTCTCTCTCTCTGTCTGTCTCTCTCTCTGTCTGTCTCTCTCTCTCTCTCTCTCTCTCTCTCTCTCTCTCTCTCTCTCTCTCTCTCTCTCTCTCTCTCTCTCTCTCTCTCTCTCTCTCTCTCTCTATTACAATTTCATTTTTAAGGGCTTTTTGGCATAGGAAATGTATGTTTACATTTCCAAAGCAAGTCTTCTCCAGGTTCATCTCTCTGTAGGTGATGGCTTTGTTTTGGAAGGTTTGGGTATCTCTTCCTTTTAGGTGGTTGTAGAATTTAACGTCTCTTTTCTGGATTTTGATAATTAGTGTGTATTGGTCTGATTCTGCTCTGCAGAGTTTGTTTTTGCAGAATGCTGCATGCAGAGTCTCAATTTTGTGTTTATCCCATTTCGTGAATTTGGTTGGTGAGCGGACCCCAGACCTCACAACCACAAAGAGCAATTGGTTCTATAACGGATTCAATTATTTTTAGCCAGATTGTAATTGGTATGGCGAATTTTATGTTCCTTTTGATGGCATAGAAGGCCCTTCTTGCCTTGTCTCTCAGATCATTCACAACTTTGTGGACGTTACCTGTGGCGCTAATGTTTAGGCCGAGGTATGTATAGTTTTTGTGTGCTTTAGGGCAACGGTGTCTAGATGGAATTTGTATTCGCAGTTCTGGGAACTGGACCTTTTTTGGAACACCATTATTTTTGTCTCACTGAGATTTACTGTCAGCGCCCAGGTCTGACAGAATCTGTGCAGAATATCTAGATGCTGCTGAAGGCCCTTAGTTGGGGACAGAAGCACCAGATCATCAGCAAACAGTAGACATTTGACGAGTTGGGTGAGGCCGGGTGCTGCAGACTGCTCTAATGCCCTCGCCAATTCGTTGATATATATTTTGAAGAGGGTCGAGCTTAAGCTGCATCCCTGTCTCATACCCTGGTCCTGTGGGAAAAAATGTGTGTGTTTTCTTTTGCCAATATTAACCGCACACTTGTTGTTTGTGTACATGGACTTTATAATGTTGTATGTTTTACCCCCAACACCGCTTTCCATCAATTTGTATAGCAGGCCCTCGAGCCAAATTGAGCCAACCTTTTTTGAAATGAACAAAGCATGAGAAGACTTTGCCTTTGTTTTGGTTTGTTTGTTTGTCAATTAGGGTGTGCAGGGTGAATACGTGGTCTGTTGTACGATAATTTGGGAAAAAGCCAATTTGACATTTGCTCAGTACATTGCTTTCACTGAGGAAATGTACGAGTCTGCTGTTAATGATAATGCAGAGGATTTTCCCAAGGTTACTGTTGACGCATATTCCACGGTAATTATTGGGGTCAAATTTGTCTCCACTTTTGTGGATTGGCGTGATCAGTCCTTGGCTCCAAATATTGGGGAAGATGCCAGAGCTGAGGATGATGTTTAAGAGTTTAAGTTTAGCCAATTCTCTCTCTGCAATTGTAGCACAATGATCTGTAATAGGTCTGGGTGTAGCTGGTGCAGAGGAGTCAGGCGCAGGACAGCAGAGATGAGTAGCACAAGTAACTTTACTCAAAATAACCAAAAACATGTAGTAATACCAAGCCCACACGAAAGGACTGAAATACATCAAACAAACACTCACAAAAACCATGGGGAAAACAGAGGGTTAAATAATGAACATGTAATGGGGGAATTGAAACCAGGTGTGTAAAACAAAGACCAAACAAATGGACATCAAACGCCGCCGAACAAGGAGAGGCACCGACTTCGGCAGAAGTCATGACATGATCAGCTATTTCCCAGGAAATGACAGTGAGGCCACTGAATTATGTTGTTGAGATTCGACTTCTCTTGTTTCCAGAATGTTCCTTTTTTCCAACTGATTTTCTTACTGTAGTGAATGAATTTGTTTCAACGATGGCAGTTGGAATGAAACAGTCAATACGGCATGTCATTAGAAATCCTGTGGTCCATCTCTGGGCCTCTACTTTTCAAATCAGTAGGAGGCTTTGCTCTTACTGCAACACTCGATACCCCTAGACCGCCAGGGTATAGTTGTGTATGTCCCAAACAGCACCCTTTATCTTCCCTGTATAGTGCTCTACTTCTGGCCAAGGTTCAAAGGGCTCTGGTCAAAAGCAGTGCACTATATAGGGTATAGGGCGCCATTAAGGGAAATAGTTTAGTGACGATAGAAGCTGCGTAGTGGAGCGTGCTGCATGCCTGGCTGGCTGGCTGAGAGTACAAAGCCTGAGGGAGGGGAGGCGGGGGGGCAGCTACAGTAGTCTACAGAGCCTCACGACACAATCAATAAATGGTGTTTCCTCTCCTACCGAAGACCAGCAATACGTCACGCTATTTTCCATACATGCTGTCTGAACACAGTGCACAGTGTGGAGGATACTGGTTAATGTGTTAGTCCTCTGTGTGTTTCACTAATCTCACAGTCAGGACATGCATTCAGCATTTGTATTAAACATTAACCTAAGTATGACAGTCATTGATTAGATTGTAGGATTCTTTTGGGGATTTTATCTTCCCTCTCACCGTAGTGCTAATTCTGATGTGTAAAGTCAACTTGGTACAATATCAACAAAAATCAAACGCACCTCAGATGATCAAAAGGTACAATATCAACAAAATCAAATTCACCTCAGATATTTTTGGAATCCTTCAGAATTAGGGCCCTGTCTTGCATACTTTGTAATAATCAGCATCCAGTGATGATCCATGGCACGAAGCCTCCAGTGATGATCCATGGCAAGACGCCTCCAGTGATGATCCATGGCACGAAGCCTCCAGTGATGATCCATGGCAAGACGCCTCCAGTGATGATCCATGGTCCGAAGCCTCCAGTGATGATCCATGGTAAGAAGCCTCTAGTGATGATCCATGGCACGAAGCCTCCAGTGATGATCCATGGCAAGGAGCATCCAGTGATGATCCATGGCACGAAGCCTCCAGTGATGATCCATGGCAAGGAGCATCCAGTGATGATCCATGGCACGAAGCCTCCAGTGATGATCCATGGCAAGGAGCATCCAGTGATGATCCATGGCACGAAGCCTCCAGTGATGATCCATGGCACAAAGCCTCCAGTGATGATCCATGGCACGAAGCCTCCAGTGATGATCCACGGCAAGAAGCCTCCATAAATGGAGGCTGGAGGCTTCGTGCCATGGATCTTCGTGCCATGTAAATAATGTGCACGATTATCAGTAGATTTTATTTTACTTATCATACAAAGAATAATTGCATGTATTTCTAGTAATGTGATTTTTTTATTTTTTATTTTTTTAAGTCTAAAATGGTCAACAATGTTTTATTTTGTGTACTCCTAATGTTTATTTCACCCTACATAATGTTACGTACATTCTACTCTGGAGAACGTCTCATTTTCAATTTTACACCCAGAACATTTCAGCAGAGCCTCTTTAAGGGCCTGGGAATGAGCAGCTCATCTGGGACTCTGTGGATTTGGAAAGGAGAAGTCCCCCTGATAAGAATTGACCCACTTTTACTGCGACACAAAGTACAGATAGTGATGTAGTCTGCTAACATTTCCTCAGAAAATAAGAACTTAAAACATTTGTATTGTTTTTTGTTACCATATTCATTATGGAACTTCTATTCTGAAGGGGAAATGGCAGAGGTCAAGGCCTTATTCTTGTTGGCAGAACAGAGCTAAAAGAGGGAGTGCCCTTTAACAGAAACTACATTCACCAATTCCACAGGCTGCTAGACGACAGAGCACTTATTAAACGGTCAATATTGTCCTTTCCATCCAACGGATGACCTGATCGGTAGTGACTAGCTAAACTACACCTCTCTGCATTTGGGCTGGGCCTGTGATTGGTGGATAGTAAGGCTCACATAGCTGTGATTGGCTGGGAACAGGGCTGTGTGTAGTGTTTGCTTTCCAGTCGACGGGTGTAAAATGAGGCAGAGAAGGAGGTCAGACAGAGGGCGTTACAAGACCGTAGTAATCCCTGGCAAAGAGTCAACAAATAGCTGCCTTTCTGTTCGGCCTCCCAATCAACAGTAGTAAACCTGGATGAGTATTTGGCTGCAAAATGACTGTGCCTCCCTTTCCATCCAGCTAATAGATGAAGCTTAGTTTATTCACACTATCCAGCTGGCGAACGTCAGACATATTGACTTGGTTATGAGGCTTAGTTTATCCAGCGGGCAAACGCCAGACATATTGACTTGGTTATGAGGCTTAGTTTATTCACATTATCCAGCTGGCGAACGTCAGACATATTGACTTGGTTATGAGGCTTAGTTTATCCAGCTGGCAAACGCCAGATATTGACTTGGTTATGAGGCTTAGTTTATCCAGCTGGCAAACGCCAGACATATTGACTTGGTTATGAGGCTTAGTTTATTCACATTATCCAGCGGGCAAACGTCAGACATATTGACTTGGTTACTACTATACTACCACAACATTGAAGTTGAAAAAACAAAGATAAGTATTCTTTAATGGAAAGCAGATCCTGTTAGACTGACATAACTATTTTTCTTTCAAAGGTATTTCTCTCAGAGCTGTGACAGACATGTTTCAGAGCTGTGACAGACATGTTTCAGAGCTGTGACAGACATGTTTCAGAGCTGTGACAGACATGTTTCAGAGCTGTGACAGACATGTTTCAGAGCTGTGACAGACATGTTTCAGAGCTGTGACAGACATATTTCAGAGCTGTAACAGACATATTTCAGAGCTGTGACAGGGACTCACGAGTGGCGCAGCGGTCTAAGGCATTGCATCTCAGTGCTAGAGGCATCACTACAGACCCTGGTTCGATTCCAGGCTGTATCACAACAGGCCGAGATTGGGAGTCTTATAGGGCGGCGCACAATTGGCCCAGCGTGGTTAGGGTTCAGCCGGAGTAGGCCGTCATTGTAAATAAGAATTTGCATAGTTAAATAAAATTCAAATTTCAGACACATGACAGGCATATTTGAGAGCTAGAAGCCAGTGACATGACGTACAGTGAGCTGGATGTATGCTAACTCCCAGCAGAAGATACAGTATCATATCATTCAACAGGACTTCTACAATCTCACTCTCAACAAGGTTAGAATGTGCATACTAATATACTGTATGGGGGGGGGGGGGACCAACAAAAGGACGAATTTAGATTCCTGTCCTTGAGGGTAGGTAGCCTAGTGGTTAGAGTGTTGGACTAGTAACCGGAAGGTTGCAAGTTCAAACCCCCCGAGCTGACAAGGTACAAATCTGTTGTTCTGCCCCTGAAAATAAGAATTTGTTCTTAACTGACTTGCCTAGTTAAATAAAGGTAAAATAACATTTTTAAAAATGAGACTGCATATCTTTCTGTAAAACACCACTGGCTTCTGTACTATGAAGACATCGCTGAGTTCTGAATTGAAGCATTTCTTGCCACCCGACCCGGGACCAAAATAACAATAATATACCGATAGGTTACGTTGGCAGCATGGAGGCGGATGTCACGGTGTTAATATATTAATATTATTAATATATAATAAACCCAGGCGGATGTCACGGTGTTAATATATTATTAATATAGAATAAACTGAGGAGGATGACACGGTGTTAATATATTATTAATATAGAATAAACTGAGGAGGATGTCACGGTGTTAATATATTATTAATATAGAATAAACTGAGGAGGATGTCACGGTGTTAATATATTATTATTATTAATATAGAATAAACTGAGGAGGATGTCACGGTGTTAATATATTATTAATATAGAATAAACTGAGGAGGATGTTACGGTGTTAATATATTATTATTATTAATATAGAATAAACTGAGGAGGATGTCACGGTGTTAATATATTATTAATATAGAATAAACTGAGGAGGATGTTACGGTGTTAATATATTATTATTATTAAAATAGAATAAACTGAGGAGGATGTCACGGTGTTAATATATTATTAATATAGAATAAACTGAGGAGGATGTTACGGTGTTATATATTATTATTAATATAGAATAAACTGAGGAGGATGTCACGGTGTTAATATATTATTAATATAGAATAAACTGAGGAGGATGTCACGGTGTTAATATATTATTATTATTAATATAGAATAAACTGAGGAGGATGTCACGGTGTTAATATATTATTAATATAGAATAAACTGAGGAGGATGTTACGGTGTTAATATATTATTATTATTAATATAGAATAAACTGAGGAGGATGTCACGGTGTTAATATATTATTAATATAGAATAAACTGAGGAGGATGTCACGGTGTTAATATATTATTTATATAGAATAAACTGAGGAGGATGTCACGGTGTTAATATATTATTATATAGAATAAACTGAGGAGGATGTCACGGTGTTAATATATTATTAATATAGAATAAACTGAGGAGGATGTTACGGTGTTAATATATTATTATTATTAATATAGAATAAACTGAGGAGGATGTCACGGTGTTAATATATTATTAATATAGAATAAACTGAGGAGGATGTCACGGTGTTAATATATTATTTATATAGAATAAACTGAGGAGGATGTCACGGTGTTAATATATTATTAATATAGAATAAACTGAGGAGGATGTCACGGTGTTAATATATTATTTATATAGAATAAACTGAGGAGGATGTCACGGTGTTAATATATTATTAATATAGAATAAACTGAGGAGGATGTCACGGTGTTAATATATTATTATTATTAATATAGAATAAACTGAGGAGGATGTCACGGTGTTAATATATTATTAATATAGAATAAACTGAGGAGGATGTTACGGTGTTAATATATTATTTATATAGAATGAACTGAGGAGGATGTCACGGTGTTAATATATTATTAATATAGAATAAACTGAGGAGGATGTCACGGTGTTAATATATTATTAATATAGAATAAACTGTGGAGGATGTCACGGTGTTAATATATTATTAATATAGAATAAACTGAGGAGGATGTCACGGTGTTAATATATTAATATAGAATAAACTGAGGAGGATGACACGGTGTTAATATATTAATAATATAGAATAAACTGAGGAGGATGTCACGGTGTTAATATATTATTAATATAGAATAAACTGAGGAGGATGTCACGGTGTTAATATATTATTAATATAGAATAAAATGAGGAGGATGTCACGGTGTTAATATATTAATATTATAGAATAAACTGAGGAGGATGTCACGGTGTTAATATATTATTAATATAGAATAAACTGAGGAGGATGTCACAGTGTTAATATATTATTAATATAGAATAAACTGAGGAGGATGTCACGGTGTTAATATATTAATATAGAATAAACTGAGGAGGATGACACGGTGTTAATATATTATTAATATAGAATAAACTGAGGAGGATGTCACGGTGTTAATATATTATTAATATAGAATAAACTGAGGAGGATGTCACGGTGTTAATATATTATTAATATAGAATAAACTGAGGAGGATGTCACGGTGTTAATATATTATTAATATAGAATAAACTGAGGAGGATGACACGGTGTTAATATATTATTAATATAGAATAAACTGAGGAGGATGACACGGTGTTAATATATTATTAATATAGAATAAACTGAGGAGGATGTCACGGTGTTAATATATTATTAATATAGAATAAACTGAGGAGGATGTCACGGTGTTAATATATTAATAATATAGAATAAACTGAGGAGGATGTCACGGTGTTAATATATTATTAATATAGAATAAACTGAGGAGGATGTCACGGTGTTAATATATTATTAATATAGAATAAACTGAGGAGGATGTCACGGTGTTAATATATTATTTATATAGAATAAACTGAGGAGGATGTCACGGTGTTAATATATTATTTATATAGAATAAACTGAGGAGGATGTCACGGTGTTAATATATTATTAATATAGAATAAACTGAGGAGGATGTTACGGTGTTAATATATTATTATTATTAATATAGAATAAACTGAGGAGGATGTCACGGTGTTAATATATTATTAATATAGAATAAACTGAGGAGGATGTCACGGTGTTAATATATTATTTATATAGAATAAACTGAGGAGGATGTCACGGTGTTAATATATTATTTATATAGAATAAACTGAGGAGGATGTCACGGTGTTAATATATTATTAATATAGAATAAACTGAGGAGGATGTTACGGTGTTAATATATTATTATTATTAATATAGAATAAACTGAGGAGGATGTCACGGTGTTAATATATTATTAATATAGAATAAACTGAGGAGGATGTCACGGTGTTAATATATTATTTATATAGAATAAACTGAGGAGGATGTCACGGTGTTAATATATTATTAATATAGAATAAACTGAGGAGGATGTCACGGTGTTAATATATTATTTATATAGAATAAACTGAGGAGGATGTCACGGTGTTAATATATTATTAATATAGAATAAACTGAGGAGGATGTCACGGTGTTAATATATTATTATTATTAATATAGAAGGATATAAACTGAGGAGGATGTCACGGTGTTAATATATTATTAATATAGAATAAACTGAGGAGGATGTTCACGGTGTTAATATATTATTTATATAGAATGAACTGAGGAGGATGTCACGGTGTTAATATATTATTAATATAGAATAAACTGAGGAGGATGTCACGGTGTTAATATATTATTAATATAGAATAAACTGAGGAGGATGTCACGGTGTTAATATATTATTAATATAGAATAAACTGAGGAGGATGTCACGGTGTTAATATATTAATATAGAATAAACTGAGGAGGATGACACGGTGTTAATATATTAATAATATAGAATAAACTGAGGAGGATGTCACGGTGTTAATATATTATTAATATAGAATAAACTGAGGAGGATGTCACGGTGTTAATATATTATTAATATAGAATAAAATGAGGAGGATGTCACGGTGTTAATATATTATTATTATAGAATAAACTGAGGAGGATGTCACGGTGTTAATATATTATTAATATAGAATAAACTGAGGAGGATGTCACAGTGTTAATATATTATTAATATAGAATAAACTGAGGAGGATGTCACGGTGTTAATATATTAATATAGAATAAACTGAGGAGGATGACACGGTGTTAATATATTATTAATATAGAATAAACTGAGGAGGATGTCACGGTGTTAATATATTATTAATATAGAATAAACTGAGGAGGATGTCACGGTGTTAATATATTATTAATATAGAATAAACTGAGGAGGATGTCACGGTGTTAATATATTATTAATATAGAATAAACTGAGGAGGATGACACGGTGTTAATATATTATTAATATAGAATAAACTGAGGAGGATGACACGGTGTTAATATATTATTAATATAGAATAAACTGAGGAGGATGTCACGGTGTTAATATATTATTAATATAGAATAAACTGAGGAGGATGTCACGGTGTTAATATATTAATAATATAGAATAAACTGAGGAGGATGTCACGGTGTTAATATATTATTAATATAGAATAAACTGAGGAGGATGTCACGGTGTTAATATATTATTAATATAGAATAAACTGAGGAGGATGTCACGGTGTTAATATATTATTAATATAGAATAAACTGAGGAGGATGTCACGGTGTTAATATATTATTAATATAGAATAAACTGAGGAGGATGTCACGGTGTTAATATATTATTAATATAGAATAAACTGAGGAGGATGTCACGGTGTTAATATATTAATATTATTACTATAGAATAAACTGAGGAGGATGTCACGGTGTTAATATATTATTAATATAGAATAAACTGAGGAGGATGTCACGGTGTTAATATATTATTAATATAGAATAAACTGAGGAGGATGTCACGGTGTTAATATATTATTTATATAGAATAAACTGAGGAGGATGTCACGGTGCTAATATATTATTAATATAGAATAAACTGAGGCGGATGTCACGGTGTTAATATATTATTTATATAGAATAAACTGAGGAGGATGTCACGGTGTTAATATATTATTAACATAGAATAAACTGAGGAGGATGACACAGCCGGCGGATCAGTCAAGTGAAACTCCCAGGACGATGATTCATCTCCAGGCTATGCTCTACTCTCCCATCATTACTCCTGTCACCGTTGCTTAGTGTTAACCCTGCCGTCGCCCCAGCAATACCCTCCGCCCTTAGTGTTACCCTCCCATCGCCCCAGCTATACCCTCCGTCCTTAGTGTTAACCCTGCCGTCGCCCCAGCTATACCCTCCGTCGTTAGTGTTAATCCTGCCGTCGCCCCAGCTATACCCTCCGTCCTTAGTGTTACCCTGCCGTCGCCCCAGCTATACCCTCCGTCCTTAGTGTTACCCTCCCATCGACCCAGCTATACCCTCCGCCCTTAGTGTTAACCCTGCCGTCGCCCCAGCTATACCCTCCGTCCTTAGTGTTACCCTGCCGTCGCCCCAGCTATACCCTCCGTCCTTAGTGTTACCCTCCCGTCGCCCCAGCTATACCCTCCGTCCTTAGTGTTACCCTCCCGTCGCCCCAGCTATACCTTCCGTCCTTAGTGTTACCCTCCCGTCGCCCCAGCTATACCCTCCGTCTTTAGTGTTACCCTGCCATCGCCCCAGCTATACCCTCCGTCCTTAGTGTTACCCTCCCGTCGCCCCAGCAATACCCTCCGCCCTTAGTGTTACCCTGCCATCGCCCCAGCTATACCCTCCGTCCTTAGTGTTACCCTCCCGTCGCCCCAGCTATACCCTCCGTCCTTAGTGTTACCCTCCCGTCGCCCCAGCTATACCCTCCATCCTTATTGTTACCCTCCTATTGCCCCAGCTATACCCTCCGTCCTTAGTGTTACCCTCCCGTCGCCCCAGCTATACCCTCCGTCCTTAGTGTTACCCTCCCATCGCCCCAGCTATACCCTCCATCCTTATTGTTATCCTCCCATCGCCCCAGCTATACCCTCCATCCTTATTGTTACCCTCCCATTGCCCCAAGTGTAGTGAACCATATAGGTGGGTTCTGATTAATAGTTCTGGTCAATAGTAGTGAACCATATAGGTGGGTTCTGGTTAATAGTTCTGGTCAATAGTAGTGAACCATATAGGTGGGTTCTGATTAATAGTTCTGGTCAATAGTAGTGAACCATATAGGTGGGTTCTGGTTAATAGTTCTGGTCAATAGTAGTGAACTATATAGGGGGGTTCTGGTCAATAGTTCTGGTCAATACTAGTGAACTATATAGGGGGGTTCTGGTCAATACTAGTGAACAATATAGGGGGGTTCTGGTTAATAGTTCTGGTCAATAGTAGTGAACTATATAGGTGGGTAATGGTTAATAGTTCTGGTCAATAGTAGTGAACTATATAGAGGGGTTCTGGTCAATACTAGTGAACTTTATAGGGGGGTTCTGGTTAATAGTTCTGGTCAATAGTAGCGAACCATATAGAGGGGTTCTGGCCAATAGTTCTGGTCAATAGTAGTGAACTATATAGGGGGGTTCTGGTCAATACTAGTGAACAATATAGGGGAGTTCTGGTTAATAGTTCTGGTCAATAGTAGTGAACTATATAGGTGGGTAATGGTTAATAGTTCTGGTCAATAGTAGTGAACTATATAGGGGGGTTCTGGTCAATACTAGTGAACAATATAGGGGGGTTCTGGTTAATAGTTCTGGTCAATAGTAGTGAACCATATAGGGGGTTCTGGTCAATAGTTCTGGTCAATACTAGTGAACTATATAGGGGGATTCTGGTTAATAGTTCTGGTCAATAGTAGCGAACCATATAGAGGGGTTCTGGCCAATAGTTCTGGTCAATAGTAGTGAACTATATAGGGGGGTTCTGGTCAATAGTACGGAACCTTATAGGGGGGTTCTGGTCAATACTAGTGAACTATATAGGGGGGTTCTGGTCAATAGTAGTGAAATATATAGGGGGGTTCTGGTCAATAGTAGTGAACTATATAGGGGGGTTCTGGTCAGTACTAGTGAACAATATAGGGGGGTTCTGGTCAATACTAGTGAACTATATAGGGGAGGTTCTGGTCAATAGTAGTGAACTATATAGGGGGGTTCTGGTCAATAGTAGTGAACTATATAGGGGGGTTCTGGTCAGTACTAGGGAACCATATAGGGGGGTTCTGGTCAATAGTAGTGAACTATATAGGGGGGTTCTTGTCAATAGTAGTGAACTATATTTGGGGGTTCTGGTCAATAGTAGTGAACCTTATAGGGGGTTCTGGTCAATAGTAGTGAACCTTATAGGGGGTTCTGGTCAATAGTAGTGAACCTTAAAGGGGGTTCTGGTCAATAGTAGTGAACCATATAGGGGGGTTCTGGTCAATAGTTGTGAACCATATAGGGGGGTTCTGGTCAATAGTTCTGGTCAATAGTAGTGAACCATATAGGGAGGTTCTGGTCAATAGTAGTGAACCTTATAGGGGGGTTCTGGTCAATAGTAGTGAACCTTATAGGGGGGTTCTGGTCAATAGTAGTGAACCATATAGAGGGGTTCTGGTCAATAGTAGTGAACCTTATAGGGGGGTTCTGGTCAATAGAGTGAACCATATAGGGGGGTTCCGGTCAATACTAGTGAACTATATAGGGGGGTTCTGGTCAATACTAGTGAACCTTATAGGGGGGTTCTGGTCAATAGAGTGAACCTTATAGGGGGGTTCTGGTCAATAGAGTGAACCATATAGAGGGGTTCTGGTCAATAGTAGTGAACCTTATAGGGGGGTTCTGGTCAATAGAGTGAACCATATAGGGGGGTTCTGGTCAATAGTAGTGAACTATATAGGGGGGTTCTGGTCAATACTAGTGAACAATATAGGGGGGGTTCTGGTCAATAGTAGTGAACCTTATAGGGGGGTTCTGGTCATTAGTTCTGGTCAATAGTAGTGAACTGTATTGGGGGGGTTCTCGTCAATAGTTCTGGTCAATAGTAGTGAACCATATAGGAGGGTTCTGGTCAATAGTAGTGAACTATATAGGGGGGTTCTGGTCAATACTACATTTACATTTACATTTAAGTCATTTAGCAGACGCTCTTATCCAGAGCGACTTACAAACTAGTGAACTATATAGAGGGGTTCTGGTCAATACTAGTGAACTTTATAGGGGGGTTCTGGTTAATAGTTCTGGTCAATAGTAGTGAACGTTATAGGGGGGATCTGGTCAATAGTAGTGAACCATATAGGGGGGTTCTGGTCAATAGTAGTGAACCATATAGGGGGTTCTGGTCAATAGTAGTGAACCTTATAGGGGGGTTCTGGTCAATAGTAGTGAACTATATAGGGGGATTCTGGTCAATAGTAGTGAACCTTATAGGGGGGTTCTGGTCAATAGTAGTGAACCTTATAGGGGGTTCTGGTCAATAGTAGTGAACCTTATAGGGGGTTCTGGTCAATAGTAGTGAACCTTATAGGGGGTTCTGGTCAATAGTAGTGAACCTTATAGGGGGTTCTGGTCAATAGTAGTGAACTATATAGGGGGATTCTGGTCAATAGTAGTGAACCATATAGGGGGGTTCTGGTCAATAGTAGTGAACTATATAGGGGGGTTCTGGTCAATAGTAGTGAACCATATAGGGGGGTTCTGGTCAATACTAGGGAACCATATAGGGGGGTTCTGGTCAATAGTAGTGAACTATATAGGGGGGTTCTTGTCAATAGTAGTGAACTATATTTGGGGGTTCTGGTCAATAGTAGTGAACCATATAGGGGGTTTTGGTCAAAAGTTCTGGTCAATAGTAGTGAACCTTATAGGGGGGTTCTGGTCAATAGTAGTGAACCTTATAGGGGGGTTCTGGTCAATAGTTCTGGTCAATAGTAGTGAACCATGTAGGTGGGTTCTGGTCATTAGTTCTGGTCAATAGTAGTGAACCTTATAGGGGGGTTCTGGTCAATAGTAGTGAACCTTATAGGGGGGTTCTGGTCAATAGTAGTGAACCATATAGAGGGATTCTGGTCAATAGTAGTGAACCTTATAGGGGGGTTCTGGTCAATAGTAGTGAACCTTATAGGGGGGTTCTGGTCAATAGTAGTGAACCATATAGAGGGGTTCTGGTCAATAGTAGTGAACCTTATAGGGGGGTTCTGGTCAATAGTAGTGAACCATATAGGGAGGTTCTGGTCAATAGTAGTGAACCTTATAGGGGGGTTCTGGTCAATAGTAGTGAACCATATAGGGGGGTTCTGGTTAATAGTTCTGGTCAATAGTAGTGAACCATATAGGAGGGTTCTGGTCAAGAGTAGTGAACCATATAGGTGGGTTCTGGTTAATAGTTCTGGTCAATAGTAGTGAACCATATAGGTGGGTTCTGGTTAATAGTTCTGGTCAATAGTAGTGAACTATATAGGGGGGTTCTGGTCAATAGTAGTGAACCATATAGGGGGGTTCTGGTCAATACTAGGGAACCATATAGGGGGTTCTGGTCAATAGTAGTGAACTATATAGGGGGTTCTTGTCAATAGTAGTGAACTATATTTGGGGGTTCTGGTCAATAGTAGTGAACCATATAGGGGGTTTTGGTCAAAAGTTCTGGTCAATAGTAGTGAACCTTATAGGGGGGTTCTGGTCAATAGTAGTGAACCTTATAGGGGGGTTCTGGTCAATAGTTCTGGTCAATAGTAGTGAACCATGTAGGTGGGTTCTGGTCATTAGTTCTGGTCAATAGTAGTGAACCATATAGAGGGGTTCTGGCCAATAGTACGGAACCTTATAGGGGGGTTCTGGTCAATACTAGTGAACTATATAGGGGGGTTCTGGTAATAGTAGTGAAATATATAGGGGGGTTCTGGTCAATAGTTATGGTCAATAGTAGTGAACTATATAGGGGGGTTCTGGTCAATAGTACGGAACCTTATAGGGGGGTTCTGGTCAATACTAGTGAACTATATAGGGGGTTCTGGTAATAGTAGTGAAATATATAGGGGGTTCTGGTCAATAGTAGTGAAATATATAGGGGGTTCTGGTCAATAGTAGTGAACTATATAGGGGGTTCTTGTCAATACTAGTGAACTATATAGGGGGTTCTGGTCAATAGTAGTGAAATATATAGGGGGTTCTGGTCAATAGTAGTGAACTATATAGGGGGTTCTTGTCAATACTAGTGAACTATATAGGGGGTTCTGGTCAATAGTAGTGAACTATATAGGGGAGTTCTGGTCAATACTAGTGAACTATATAGGGGGGTTCTGGTCAATAGTAGTGAACTATATAGGGGGGTTCTGGTCAATAGTAGTGAACTATATAGGGGGGTTCTGGTCAATACTAGTGAACTATATAGGGAAGGTTCTGGTCAATAGTAGTGAACTATATAGGGGGGTTCTGGTCAATAGTAGTGAACTATATAGGGGGGTTCTGGTCAATACTAGGGAACCATATAGGGGGGTTCTGGTCAATAGTAGTGAACTATATAGGGGGGTTCTTGTCAATAGTAGTGAACTATATTTGGGAGTTCTGGTCAATAGTAGTGAACCATAAAGGGGGCTTCTGGTCAATAGTTCTGGTCAATAGTAGTGAACCGTATAGGGGGGTTCTGGTCATTAGTTCTGGTCAATAGTAGTGAACCTTATAGGGGGGTTCTGGTCAATAGTAGTGAACCATATAGAGGGGTTCTGGTCAATAGTAGTGAACCATATAGAGGGGTTCTGGTCAATAGTAGTGAACCTTATAGGGGGGTTCTGGTCAATAGTAGTGAACCATATAGGGGGGTTCTGGTCAATAGTAGTGAACCATATAGGGGGGTTCTGGTCAATAGTAGTGAACCATATAGGGGGGTTCTGGTCAATAGTAGTGAACCTTATAGGTGGGTTCTGGTCAATAGTAGTGAACCTTATAGGTGGGTTCTGGTCAATAGTAGTGAACCATATAGGGGGGTTCTGGTCAATAGTAGTGAACCTTAAAGGGGGGTTCTGGTCAATAGAGTGAACCATATAGGGGGGTTCTGGTCAATAGAGTGAACCTTATAGGGGGTTCTGGTCAATAGTAGTGAACCATATAGGGGGTTCTGGTCAATAGTAGTGAACCATATAGGGGGTTCTGGTCAATAGTAGTGACCCATATAGGGGGGTTCTGGTCAATAGTAGTGAACCATATAGGGGGGTTCTGGTCAATAGTAGTGAACCTTATAGGGGGGTTCTGGTCAATAGTAGTGAACCATATAGGGGGGTTCTTATCAATAGTAGTGAACCTTATAGGGGGGTTCTGGTCAATAGTAGTGAACCTTATAGGGGGGTTCTGGTCAATAGTAGTGAACCTTAAAGGGAATAGGTTACCATTGGCTTCAGACCTCTTATCCAAGAAGGCTTGATGCATGGTTCTAATGAGGATAAGGCCTGGAGCACTGGGCAGGCAGAGAAGAGAGGTGATTATGGATGGATGCTGGCCTTTTGGCTCGGCCTGCTAATTTGATCAGTGAAGCCCTATTAAACAAGAGAGTTCTTCAGGGGGAAATGGACGCTTGGTCAGGGATCGTTTGACATCGAATCAGTGTAGGGTTGCGTGATGGAATGGAATTCAATGGAATGTTGTCTTTTAGATTCTAGAGCCTGGAGACTGACTGGGAGTCAAATCATCAAATCAAATTTATTTATAAAGCCCTTCTTACATCAGCTGATATCTCAAAGTGCTGTACAGAAACAGCGCCTGGTACGGCAACTGCTCCGCCCTCAACCGCAAGGCTCTCCAGAGGGTAGTGAGGTCTGCACAACGCATCACCGGGGGCAAACTACCTGCCCTCCAGGACACCTACACCACCCGATGTTACAGGAAGGCCATAAAGATCATCAAGGACATCAACCACCCGAGCCACTGCCTGTTCACCCCGCTATCATCCAGAAGGCGAGGTCAGTACAGGTGCATCAAAGCTGGGACCGAGAGACTGAAAAACAGCTTCTATCTCAAGGCCATCAGACTGTTAAACAGCCACCACTAACATTGAGTGGCTGCTGCCAACACACTGACACTGACTCATCTCCAGCCACTTTAATAATGGGAATTGATGGGAAATGATGTAAATATATCACTAGCCACTTTAAACAATGCTACCTTATATAATGTTACTTACCGTACATTATTCATCTCATATGCCCTATACTGTACTCTATATCATCGACTGCATCCTTATGTAATTCATGTATCACTAGCCACTTTAACTATGCCACTTTGTTTACATACTCATCTCATATGTATATACTGTACTCGATACCATCTACTGTATCTTGCCTATGCTGCTCTGTACCATCACTCATTCATATATCCTTATGTACATATTCTTTATCTCCTTACACTGTGTATAAGACAGTAGTTTAGGAATTGTTAGTTAGATTACTTGTTGGTTATTACTGCATTGTCGGAACTAGAAGCACAAGCATTTCGCTACACTCGCATTAACATCTGCTAACCATGTGTATGTGACAAATAAAATTTGATTTGATTTGATTTGAAACCCAGCCTAAAACCCCAAACAGCAAGCAGCGCAGGTGTAGAAGCACCAGTCATCCCAGAATAGATGTTAACACTAAAGTTAATTCAATTCATCAGCCATGATCTAATAGCGTGAAATATGTTTTGACTTGGACCTGCAGGTGTAGAAGCACCAGTCATCCCAGAATAGATGTTAACACTAAAGTTAATTCAATTCCTCAGCCATGATCTAATAGCGTGAAATATGTTTTGATAAAAAATGATTGCGTATGGAAAGATAAACAGCTATATGAAAGGTTTCTAAGTAAAGCCAGGAGCTCTCCTGCTTTTGTTGAATTTCCTTTGGAGTCATTCAAAGAATATAGTGAATTATATCCCATCTCAGCCTATAGTGAGGAATACCAAACTGGCCTCATCTAAAAAGGCTTCATGTCTGGTGTAATCATCAACACAGTTGGCCCTAGTGGCTGATCAACATAGTTGGCCATAGTCGCTGATCAACATAGTTGGCCCTAGTGGCTGATCAACATAGTTGGCCATAGTCGCTGATCAACACAGTTGCCCCTAGTAGCTGATCAACACAGTTGGCCCTAGTAGCTGATCAACACAGTTGGCCCTAGTAGCTGATCAACACAGTTGGCCCTAGTAGCTGATCAACACAGTTGGCCCTAGTGGCTGATCAACACAGTTGGCCCTAGTGGCTGATCAACATAGTTGGCCCTAGTGGCTGATCAACACAGTTGGCTCTAGTGGCTGATCAACACAGTTGGCCCTAGTGGCTGATCAACACAGTTGGCCCTAGTGACTGATCAACACAGTTGGCCCTAGTGGCTGATCAACACAGTTGGCCCTAGTAGCTGATCAACACAGTTGGCCCTAGTGGCTGATCAACATAGTTGGCCCTAGTGGCTGATCAACATAGTTGGCCCTAGTGGCTGATCAACACAGTTGGCCCTAGTGGCTGATCAACACAGTTGGCCGTAGTGGCTGATCAACACAGTTGGCCGTAGTGGCTGATCAACACAGTTGGCCGTAGTGGCTGATCAACACAGTTGGCCGTAGTGGCTGATCCTACTGGTTAGATAGATGGCCTAGATTTCAGGAGATAACCTGTCGTTGTTTATGATGTTAACATAAAAGCCCTGTTTGAGGTAGTTGAAGCTAAAGCAGATTTTGCCTGAATGATTAGCTGATATTGTCTACCCTAGAGTTTACCCTAGTGTTAGCTGATGGTGTTTACCCTAGTGTTAGCTGATGGTGTTTACCCTAGTGTTAGCTGATAGTGTTTACCCCAGTGTTAGCTGATAGTGTTTACCTTAGTGTTAGCTGATAGTGTTTACCCTAGTGTTGGCTGATAGTATTTACCCTAGTGTTGGCTGATAGTGTTTACCCTAGTGTTAGCTAATAGTGTTTACCCTAGTGTTGGCTGATAGTGTTTACACAAGTGTTAGCTGATAGCATTTACCCTAGCGGTTACCCTAGTGATAGCTGATGGTGTTTACCCTAGTGTTAGCTGATAGTGTTTACCCTAGTGTTAGCTGATAGTGTTTACACTAGTGTTAGCTGATGGTGTTTACCCTAGCGTTAGCTGATAGTATTTACCCTAGCGTTTACCCTAGTGTTAGCTGATAGTGTACCCTAATGTTAGCTGATAGTATTTACCCTAGCGTTTACCCTAGTGTTAGCTGATAGCGTTAACCCTAGTGTTAGCTGATAGTGTTTACCCTAGTGTTAGCAGATAGTGTTTACCCTAGTGTTAGCCGATAGTGTTTACCCTAGTGTTAGCTGATAGTAATTACCCTAGTGTTGGCTGATAGTGTTTACCCTAGTGTTTACCCTAGTGTTAGCTGATAGTGTTTACCCTAGTGTTAGCTGATAGTATTTACCCTAGTGTTTACCCTAGTGTTAGCTGATAGTATTTACCCTAGTGTTTACCCTAGTGTTAGCTGATAGTGTTTACCCTAGTTTTGGCTGATAGTGTTTACCCTAGTGTTTACCCTAGTGTTAGCTGATAGTGTTTACCCTAGTGTTAGCTGATAGTATTTACCCTAGTGTTTACCCTAGTGTTAGCTGATAGTATTTACCCTAGTGTTAGCTGATAGTGTTTACCCTAGTGTTAGCTGATAGTGTTTACCCTAGTTTTGGCTGATAGTGTTTACCCTAGTGTTTATCCTAGTGTTAGCTGATAGTGTTTACCCTAGTGTTAGCTGATAGTATTTACCCTAGTGTTTACCCTAGTGTTAGCTGATAGTATTTACCCTAGTGTTAGCTGATAGTGTTTACCCTAGTGTTAGCTGATAGTGTTTACCCTAGTGTTAGCTGATAGTGTTTACCCTAGTGTTAGCAGATAGTGTTTACCCTAGTGTTAGCTGATAGTGTTTACCCTAGTGTTAGCTGATAGTATTTACCCTAGTGTTTACCCTAGTGTTAGCTGATAGTGTTTACCCTAGTTTTGGCTGATAGTGTTTACCCTAGTGTTTACCCTAGTGTTAGCTGATAGTGTTTACCCTAGTGTTAGCTGATAGTATTTACCCTAGTGTTTACCCTAGTGTTAGCTGATAGTATTTACCCTAGTGTTAGCTGATAGTGTTTACCCTAGTGTTAGCAGATAGTGTTTACCCTAGTGTTAGCTGATAGTGTTTACCCTAGTGTTAGCTGATAGTATTTACCCTAGTGTTTACCCTAGTGTTAGCTGATAGTATTTACCCTAGTGTTTACCCTAGTGTTAGCTGATAGTGTTTACCCTAGTTTTGGCTGATAGTGTTTATCCTAATGTTTACCCTAGTGTTAGCTGATAGTGTTTACCCTAGTGTTAGCTGATAGTATTTACCCTAGTGTTTACCCTAGTGTTAGCTGATAGTGTTAACCCTAGTGTTAGCTGATAGTGTTTACCCTAGTGTTAGCTGATAGTGTTTACTAGTGTTAGTGTTAGTATTGATAGTGTTTACCCTAGTGTGTTAGCTGATAGTAATTACCCTAGTGTTGGCTGATAGTGTTTACCCTAGTGTTTTCCCTAGTGTTAGCTGATAGTGTTAACCCTAGTGTTAGCTGATAGTGTTTACCCTAGTGTTAGCAGATAGTGTTTACCCTAGTGTTAGCCGATAGTGTTTACCCTAGTGTTAGCTGATAGTAATTACCCTAGTGTTGGCTGATAGTGTTTACCCTAGTGTTTTCCCTAGTGTTAGCTGATAGTGTTTACCCTAGTGTTAGCTGATAGTATTTACCCTAGTGTTTACCCTAGTGTTAGCTGATAGTGTTTACCCTAGTTTTGGCTGATAGTGTTTACCCTAGTGTTTACCCTAGTGTTAGCTGATAGTGTTTACACTAGTGTTAGCTGATAGTGTACCCTAGTGTTTACCCTAGTGTTAGCTGATGGTGTTTACCCTAGCGTTAGCTGATAGTATTTACCCTAGCGTTTACCCTAGTGTTGTTAGCTGATAGTGTACCCTAATGTTAGCTGATAGTATTTACCCTAGCGTTTACCCTAGTGTTAGCTGATAGTGTTAACCCTAGTGTTTGCTGATAGTGTTTACCCTAGTGTTAGCTGATAGTGTTTACCCTAGTTTTGGCTGATAGTGTTTACCCTAGTGTTTACCCTAGTGTTAGCTGATAGTGTTTACACTAGTGTTAGCTGATAGTTACCCTAGTGTTTACCCTAGTGTTAGCTGATGGTGTTTACCCTAGTGTTAGCTGATAGTATTTACCCTAGCGTTTGGCCTAGTGTAGTGTTAGCTGATAGTGTACCCTAATGTTAGCTGATAGTATTTACCCTAGTGTTTACCCTAGTGTTAGCTGATAGTGTTTACCCTAGTGTTTGCTGATAGTGTTTACCCTAGTGTTAGCAGATAGTGTTTACCCTAGTGTTAGCTGATAGTGTTTACCCTAGTGTTAGCTGATAGTAATTACCCTAGTGTTGGCTGATAGTGTTTACCCTAGTGTTTACCCTAGTGTTAGCTGATAGTGTTTACCCTAGTGTTAGCTGATAGTATTTACCCTAGTGTTTACCCTAGTGTTAGCTGATAGTGTTTACCCTAGTGTTAGCTGATAGTGTTTACCCTAGTTTTGGCTGATAGTGTTTACCCTAGTATTTACCCTAGTGTTAGCTGATAGTGTTTACCCTAGTGTTAGCAGATAGTGTTTACCCTAGTTTACCCTAGTGTTAGCTGATAGTATTTACCCTAGTGTTTACCCTAGTGTTAGCTGATAGTGTTTACCCTAGTGTTAGCTGATAATATTTACCCTAGTGTTTACCCTAGTGTTGGCTGATAGTATTTACCCTAGTGTTGGCTGATAGTGTTTACCCTAGTGTTTACCCTAGTGTTAGCTGATAGTGTTAACCCTAGAGTTAGCTGATAGTGTTTACCCTAGTGTTAGCTGATAGTGTTTACCCTGGTGTTTACCCTAATGTGGGTCCGATAGTGATTACCATAGTGTTAGCTGATAGTGTTTACCCTAGAGTTAGCTGATAGTGTTTACCCTAGTGTTAGCTGATAGTGTTTACCCTAGTGTTAGCTGATAGTGTTTACCCTAGTGTTAGCTGATAGTGTTTACCCTAGTGTTAGCTGATAGTGTTTACCCTAGTGTTAGCTGATAGTGTTTACCCTAGTGTTTACCCTAGTGTTAGCTGATAGTGTTTACCCTAGTGTTAGCTGATAGTATTTACCCTAGTGTTTACCCTAGTGTTAGCTGATAGTATTTACCCTAGTGTTAGCTGATAGTGTTTACCCTAGTGTTAGCAGATAGTGTTTACCCTAGTGTTAGCTGATAGTGTTTACCCTAGTGTTAGCTGATAGTATTTACCCTAGTGTTTACCCTAGTGTTAGCTGATAGTATTTACCCTAGTGTTTACCCTAGTGTTAGCTGATAGTGTTTACCCTAGTTTTGGCTGATAGTGTTTACCCTAGTGTTTACCCTAGTGTTAGCTGATAGTGTTTACCCTAGTGTTAGCTGATAGTATTTACCCTAGTGTTTACCCTAGTGTTAGCTGATAGTATTTACCCTAGTGTTAGCTGATAGTGTTTACCCTAGTGTTAGCAGATAGTGTTTACCCTAGTGTTAGCTGATGATAGTGTTTACCCTAGTGTTAGCTGATAGTGTTTACCCTAGTGTTTACCCTAGTGTTAGCTGATAGTGTTAACCCTAGTGTTAGCTGATAGTGTTTACCCTAGTGTTAGCAGATAGTGTTTACCCTAGTGTTAGCCGATAGTGTTTACCCTAGTGTTAGCTGATAGTAATTACCCTAGTGTTGGCTGATAGTGTTTACCCTAGTGTTAGCTGATAGTGTTTACCCTAGTGTTAGCTGATAGTATTTACCCTAGTTTACCCTAGTTTTGGCTGATAGTGTTTACCCTAGTGTTTACCCTAGTGTTAGCTGATAGTGTTTACCCTAGTGTTAGCTGATAATATTTACCCTAGTGTTTACCCTAGTGTTGGCTGATAGTATTTACCCTAGTGTTGGCTGATAGTGTTTACCCTAGTGTTTACCCTAGTGTTAGCTGATAGTGTTAACCCTAGAGTTAGCTGATAGTGTTTACCCTAGTGTTAGCTGATAGTGTTTACCCTGGTGTTTACCCTAATGTGGGTCCGATAGTGATTACCATCGTGTTAGCTGATAGTGTTTACCCTAGAGTTAGCTGATAGTGTTTACCCTAGTGTTAGCTGATAGTGTTTACCCTAGTGTTAGCTGATAGTGTTTACCCTAGTGTTTACCCTAGTGTTAGCTGATAGTGTTTACCCTAGTGTTAGCTGATAGTGTTTACCCTAGAGTTAGCTGATAGTGTTAACCCTAGAGTTAGCTGATAGTGTTTACCCTAGTGTTAGCTGATAGTGTTTACCCTAGTGTTAGCTGATAGTGTTTACCCTAGTGTTAGCAGATAGTGTTTACCCTAGTGTTTACCCTAGTGTTAGCTGATAGTGTTAACCCAAGAGTTAGCTGATAGTGTTAACCCTAGAGTTAGCTGATAGTGTTTCCCGTGATAAGGTTATCAAGGCAGGTTGTTTCCTAATCCTGATGGAGGCTAATGATTGGAAGGTTCGATGTAGAGTAATGAGTAAAGGACTTTTAGCTTGTGGTCCAAATTCAACAGTATGGACGAGTTTCCGCAGACGCAGATTAAGCGTAGTCCTAGACTACAGAGCATGTAGCATCTGAATCGAAACAGCTTTTAAAGACCAGGACTAAGGTTTAATCTGTGTCCAGGAAGAACGTCCCACAGGGATCGATTGTCCTTCAGCCTGTGCAATATAGCCTTGTTCGAACAACATTATGAAAAATCCTTTCTGATGACTGATCACTAGCCTATAGCCTCTACACAGTTTCATGTCTAACAGAGTGAAACCAGTGCCAATTGTAATGAGGTAGCTACAGCAGGCTACATAACAGCTGTATCTGTGTCTGCCATTCTGATCAGTATTGTTATTGTAATGAGGTAGCTACAGCAGCGTGACACATCTCCTTCACATAGAGTTGATCAGGCTGCTGATTGTGTCCTGTGGAATGTTGTCCCACTCCTCTTCAATGGCTGTGTGAAGGTGGTGGATATTGGAGAAGGCCAAAAAATATCATCAAGGACATCAACCATCCGAGCCACGACCTGTTCACCTTGCTGTCATCCAGAAGGCGAGTACAGGTAAATAGTGTCTATCTCAACGCCATCAGACGGTTAAATAGCCATCACTAGCCGGCTACTACTCGCTATCTCAACGCCATCAGACCTCGGCCCTATATACCCTGGGGGTGGCAGGGTAGCCTAGTGGATAGAGTGTTGCAAGAAGGTTGCAAGTTCAAATCCCCGAGCTGACAAGGTACAAATCTGTAGCTCTGCCCCTGAACAGGCAGTTAACCCACCGTTCCTAGGCCAGCTAACCCACCACCACCACCACCACCAATAAAGTGGCCTTTTATTGCACATGGTGTAATCACCATGCTGTTTAATCAGGTTATTGACATGCCACACCTGTCAGGTGGCTGGATTATCTTGGCCAAATAAATATGCTCACTGAAAGGGAATACGTTTTTTGTGCGTTTGAAACATTTCTGGGATCTTTTATTTCAGCTCATGAAACAGGGGACCAACTCTTTACACCTTGCGTTTATATTTTTTGTTCAGTATAAATTTGCTGCTTCTTCTCAGATGTGTGTTTGAGTGTTTTTAGTGGGGTTGACCGTAGAATGTTTTTCTCCCATTGGAACAAACAGACAAATAAAGTTCCTACTAGTCCAATGCTCTAACCACTAGGCTCCCCTACCGCCCCTTACAGAGTTGACATAGCAGTCAGGGTATTCTAGTGGTTAGAGCGTTGGGCCGGCAACCCGAAAGCTGACGTTTCAATCAATTGTATTTATTTTATTTAAAGCACTTTTTTTTGTTGAATCCAGGCGATGTTTTACAAAGTTGATTGTCACAGATTGAATGGAGGATCCACGGAACTCTCTGGGGAGGCTTTGGAGGCTCTCTGGGGAGGCTCTCTGGGGAGGCTCTCTGTGGAGGCTCTCTGTGGAGGCTCTCTGTGGAGGCTCTCTGTGGAGGCTCTCTGTGGAGGCTCTCTGGGGAGGCTCTCTGGGAAGGCTCTCTGTGTGAGATAATAAGCAGGTGAAGTAGTTCCTCTGAGCCAGACAGACTGGTCCAGGAGGTAACCAGGGCTGTGGGCAGTGCAGACAGATCTATGAATGGGCTTTTATCTAGCTGCTAATGGCCCGTTGATCTCAACACACAACCCACCTTGCCACCTGGGACAGAACAGGCGTTCACAGACCAAAGCACTATTGTTCAACAGAGCTGAGAGACGGAGCTAAGCTAGTAAAGGAGATGATAGGATAGTAGCTAGGGTCATTGTGGTTTAAAGTGTTGTTTTTTTACAACCACACTGATTGGATATGAATGGCTTCTAAGGATGACTATAGCAACACGTGTCTGTTTATAGGCAACAGTGTAATAATGTGCAGTAGTGAGCTGGACTGAAGCTTGAGCACCAGGAGAAAAACAGGAAATAAAAGTCAGTAGTAGAGATCACCTGCTGGCCAGTGGGGCTTTCTGAACCCAGTGGACTAGTGACGTCTGTTTGTTCACTCGCACCAGCTCGCAATAGCTAACTCATCCGCAACGTCCGACAATAAGTGAAAATCTGAGACCCTGTTTCTGCTGATAATTTCCAACCTGTTGGTAGGCTATTTGTTAGTCAATTATTTACAGCTTATGTACAGCTTCTCTTCTGTCATTATATATTGCCCCTTCAAACATATATTTCAGCCATACCCGTTACTGACAGGGGTATAAAATAGAGCACACAGCCATACAATATTTTAAGACAAACATTGACCTTACTGAAGAGCTCAGTGACTTTCAATCTGGCACTGTCATAGGATGCCACCTTTCCAACAACTTGAGCTGCTTAGGTCAACTGTAAGTGCTGTTATTGGGAAGTAGAAACGTCTAGGAGAAACAACGGCTCAGCTGCAAAGTGGTAGACCACTCAAGCTTACAGAACAGACCACCAAGTTCTGAAGCGCGTAAAGCTTAAAAATCGTCTGTCCTCTGAATCACACTTCACCCTCTGGCAGTCCGAATGATGAATCTGAGTTTGACGGAGGCCAGGAGAACGCTACCTGCTCAAACGCATAGTGCCAACTGTAAAGTTTGGTGGAGGAGGAATAATAGTCTGGAGCTGTTTTTAATGGTTCAGGCCCCTTAGTTTCAGTGAAGGGAAATCTTAACGCTACAGCATACAATGACATTCTAGACAATTCTGTGTTTCCAACTTTGTGGCAACAGTTTGGAGAAGGCCTTTTCCAGTTTGAGCATGACAATGCCCCCGTGCACAAAGCATAGGTCCATACAGAAATGGTTTGTCGAGATCGGTGTGGAAGAACTTGACTGGATGGCACAGAGTCCTGACCTCAACTCCATTGAACACCTTTAGGATGAATTGGAACGCAGACTGCGACTTATCAAGCCAGGCCTATTTATAAGGCTGCTCAAACATCAGCGCCCGACCTCACTAATGATTCTGAAAACAAACCCAAGCCCAGCACAGCTTGTCACAGTTCACAGCATTTATAAGGCTGCGTTGAGACAATGATCAATGATCCAAGCCCAGCACAAAGTTCACAGCATTTATAAGGCTGCGTTGAGACCATGACTTTCAATGGATCACAGTTCACAGTTCACAGCATTTATAAGGCTGCGTTGAGACAATGACTTATCAATGACCCAAGCCCAGCACAGTTCATCCCTACCATTGTGTTGCTGAGTTGTGTAACGGTTTTGACTTGAGGTTATTGTTTGTTAGGTGTGACAGGTAGGTTGTGCCTACCAGAGAAAATATACATTTCTCCTTTTGGTTTGAGAGGGAATGAGTCCTGTCTGGTTCGTCAAGTCTAAACCAATACAAAGGACCCTTAAAACATTGGAAATCACTTCAGAACCAATCTTCTTTTGCGTTTGTTGTATTATCACAATAATCATACAATCAATAAGTCACAAGACAATAACATTTGTTCACTGGTAAATGTCCTGCACCAGGGGCCTAAAAAGTAAATTATCTTAGTCACAAATTAACTTAGTTTGTCCGTTCATAAAGTGTAGAGTAAACCCAGTCTCAATCATGCAATCAAAATCTCAAACTCTTATACCACACAACCATAGAGTTTCAGAAATCTCAGTAGTCTTCAACTACAACTGAACACATAAATCAACACAGTATAAATCACCCCCAAAACAAATTAAATACCGTATGCAAAAAAGTGGTGGTCAGTCCAATCCACCAACAGATCTCCAGCAGAATAAGTCCAAGGAGAACAGCGGAGACCGATCCGTAGTCCAACAATAGACATAAGTAGATCCGTTTGTGATTGATCCAACGAGCTTCCAAGCTGAGGGTTGAACACTTCTTCTCTCGTGCCACTGTCACAACCCACTTTTGGGCAGCTGGGGATGGCTATTTAATAGGGAATTAAAGGGGAAGCATACCATCGGCAGGAGAAGCACTGAGACGATTCAGACAAATTCAGGGTCATCACAGTTGTCAACTGCACATTATCCCCGGGGAGCTGGAAGACACAATGTAAATAACCTAATTTATGTCCCTCTAACTGCCCCAAATAGCTCTGTTGATCCTACAACTATTGAATGCAGTAATCATGAGCCTATGAAAAGAGTTATATTGTTAGCACTGAGGCAGTGTGCCCTAGTAGGAAGGCCACTGTTAACACTGAGGCAGTGTGCCCTAGTAGGAAGACCACTGTGTGCAGCTCAACCTGCACTAACATAAATAACCTGAGCATGTCTACCTCTTTTAAGCTTCCCAGTAAAGCAATAAATCAAATAAAATGTACTTATAAAGCCCTTCTTACATCAGCTGATATCTCAAAGTGCTGTACAGAAACCCAGCCTAAAACCCCAAACAGCAAGCAATGCAGGTGTAGAAGCACGGTGGCTAGGAAAAACTCCCGAGAATGGCCAAAACTTAGGAAGAAACCTAGAGAGGAACCAGGCTATGTGGGGTGGCCAGTCCTCTTCTGGCTGTGCCGGGTGGAGATTAACCAGAACATGGCCAAGATGTTCAAATGTTCATAGATGACCAGCATGGTCTAATAATAGTAAGCACAGTGAACAGGTCAGGGTTCCATAGCCGCAGGCAGAACAGTTGAAACTGGAGCAGCAGCATGGCCAGGTGGACTGGGGACAACAAGGAGTCCACATGCCAGGTAGACCTGAGGCATGGTCCTAGGGCTCAGGTCCTCTGAGAGAGCGAGAAAGAAAGAGAGAATTAGAGAGAGCATACTTAAATTCACACAGGACACCAGATAAGACAGGAGAAGTACTCCAGATATAACAAACTGACCCTAGCCCCCCGACACATAAACTACTGCAGCATAAATACTGGAGGCTGAGACAGGAGGGGTCAGGAGACACTGTGGCCCCATCCGATGATACCCCCGGACAGGGCCAAAGAGGCAGGATATCTTTACTAAGAAATTTGCTAGAAAGCAGTATCCAAATCCATTCGATCACAAAGGCTGGGCCTAATGTTTATTTATTTTATTTCACCTTTATTTAACCAGGTAGCAAGTTGAGAACAAGTTCTCATTTACAACTGCGACCTGGCGACCTGGCCAAGATAAAGCATAGCAGTGTGAACAGACAACACAGAGTTACACATGAAGTAAACAATTAACAAGTCAATAACACAGTAGAAAAAAAGGGGAGTCTATATACATTGTGTGCAAAAGGCATGAGGAGGTAGGCGAATAATTACAATATTGCAGATTAACACTGGATTGATAAATGGTCATGTACAGGTAGAGATATTGGTGTGCAAAAGAGCAGAAAAGTAAATAAATAAAAACTGTGGGGATGAGGTAGGTGAAAATGGGTGGGCTACTTACCAATAGATTATGTACAGCTGCAGCGATCGGTTAGCTGCTCAGATAGCTGATGTTTGAAGTTGGTGAGGGAGATAAAGGTCTCCAACTTCAGCGATTTTTGCAATTCGTTCCAGTCACAGGCAGCAGAGTACTGGAACGAAAGGCGGCCAAATGAGGTGTTGGCTTTAGGGATGATCAGTGAGATACACCTGCTGAAGCGCGTGCTACGGGTGGGTGTTGCCATCGTAACCAGTGAACTGAGATAAGGCGGAGCTTTACCTAGCATGGCCTTGTAGACGACCTGGAGCCAGTGGGTCTTGCGACGAATATGTAGCGAGGGCCAGCCGACTAGAGCATACAAGTCGCAGTGATGGGTAGTATAAGGTGCATTAGTGACAAAACGGATGGCACTGTGATAAACTGCATCCAGTTTGCTGAGAAGAGTGTTGGAAGCAATTTTGTAGATGACATCGCCAAAGTCGAGGATCGGTAGGATAGTCAGTTTTACTAGGGTAAGCTTGGCAGCGTGAGTGAAGGAGGCTTTGTTACGGACTAGAAAGCCGACTCTTGATTTGATTTTCGATTGGAGATGTTTGATATGGGTCTGGAAGGAGAGTTTGCAGTCTAGCCAGACACCTAGGTACTTATAGGTGTCCACATATTCAAGGTCGGAACCATCCAGTGTGGTGATGCTAGTCGGGCAAGCGGGTGCAGGCAGCGATCGGTTGAAAAGCATGCATTTGGTTTTTGACCGGGTGTTCCCGGGATCTCAAATAATGTTTCACCACAGCTCCCATCTTGGTTCATCCTGACCAGTTTGTGGTGGAGGTCTATGCTTCGGATGTCGGAGTGGGGGCTGTCCTGTCCCAGAGTTCTGACCTGGACCTCAAGTTACATCCCTGCGCCTTCTTCTTTGAATGCCTCAATGCCACAGAGAGGAACTACCATGTGGGGAATCGAAAGCGTCTCGCAGTGAAGATTGTGTGAACGAACCACAAGAACCTGGAATATCTCCGCACCGCCAAGCGTCTCATTTTTAGTCAAGCTAGGTGGGCCCTGCTTTTTACCCGGTTCAACTCCCTCTCATGCCGACCGGGATCCAAGAACATCAAGCCAGATGCTCATTTTACAACCCCGGAACCCGAAACCAGCCTTCCCACCTCGTGCCTGGCGACGGCACTCAGCTGGGGATTAGGGAAGCAGGTTCGCAAGACGCAGCATTCCAAGCTGAATCCTGGGGGCCCAGATAACCGGCTCTTTGTTCCTGACGCGGTCTGCTCCTCGGTCATGGAGTGGGACCACTCCTCCAGGCTTGCCTGCCACCCGGGCTCCTGTCAGACCCTGACCTTTCTGCGACAACTCTTTTGGTGGCCTACCATGGTGCGTGATGTCTCTGCATTCATCGTCACATGCACGATCTGTGAGCAGAACAAGACTCCTCAGCAAGCTCCGGCTGGTTTCCTTCAACCTCTGCCTGTCCCTCACCATCCCTGGTCTCACATATCCCTGGACTTTGTCACGGGTCTCCCCCCATCTGATGGCAACATTGCCATCCTGACAGGAGTGGACCAGTTTTCCAAAGCCAAAAACTTCATTCCTCTCCCCAAGCTGTGTAAGTCGAATATGCCCACAACACCCTTCCTTGCTCTGCCACTTCTCTCTCCCTTTGAGTGTTCCCTGGGTTAAGTCGCTCTGGATAAGAGCGTCTGCTAAATGACTTAAATGTAAATGTAAATGTTATCAGCCCCCACTCTTCCCTGACCAAGAGAAAGAGGTCGGCATATCTTTGGCCCAGATGTTTGTCTGCCGCTTTCGTCATACCTGGAAGAGAGCCCGGTCAGCCCTTCTCAAGAACACCTCCAGGTCTCGACGACAAGAGTACCGCCACTGGACCCCGGCTCCCCGGTATCATCTCAGGCAGAAGGTATGGCTTTCCACCTGGGATCTGCCCCTCCGTGTGGAGTCCTGCAAACTTTCCCCCCCGGTTTATCAGCCCCCATCTCCAAGGTCTTTAGCCCCTCTATTGTTCATCTTCTGTTGCACCGTACCCGCCGTATACATCCCACTTTTCATGTCTAGAATCAAACCATTTCTCACAGCCTTTTGTCTCCTGTTTCTGATCTGGATTACTGAACTCTGCCTGCCATTGACCTGCCGTGTTGCATGACCCCTGTTCTAGTAATAAACTTTTGTTACTTCGACACTGTCTGCATCCGTGTCTTCCCTAAAACGTGATAGACACTACACATCCAAGTATATCTGACCAAAGTATGAAAGACGAGCGTTGTAGTTTTGAATTCTGTAAAGTGGATGTGGAAGAGGTTTTTGTTGTTGTCTATCAAGAAGGTCAAGCCACCTGGGTCCGAAACGCTTATGAATAATAGAGGATGATGTTCCTATTTTCATACCTTCAATTTAAGCCTACTAGAAAGTGTGTTCCCTCAGGCCTGGAGGGAAGCAAAAGTAATTTCCCTACCTAAGAATAATAAAGCCCCCTTTACTGGCTCAAATAGCTGACCATTCAGCCTGTTACCAACCCTTCCTAAAGACCAGATACAATGCTGTTTTACAGTAAACAAATTATTATTAACAGATCTTGAGCACGCTTATAGGTAAGGACATTCAACAAGCACAGCACTTACACGTTTGACTGATGCTTGGATGAGAGAAATGTATGATAAAAAGATTGTGGGGGCCGTTTTGTTACACTTCAGTGCGGCTTTTGACATTATAGATCATCGTCTGCTGCTAGAAAAACGTATGTGTTATGGCTTGCCACAAAGAATGACTTAGGAAAATTGCAATTGGCTCAGAATAGGGCAGCATGGCCTTTGGACGTACACAGTGCTAATATTAATTATGCATGTCAATCTTTCCTGGCTGAAAGTGGAGAAGAGATTGACTTCATCACTACTTGTATTTGTGAAAGGCATTGACATGTTGAATGCACCAAGCTGTCTGTCTAACCTACTGGCACACAGCTCGGACACCCATGCATACCCCACAAGACATGCCACCAGAGGTCTCTTCACAGTCCCCAAGTCCAGAACAGACTATGGGAGGTGCACAGTACTACATAGAGCCATGACTACATGGAACTCTATTCCACAGTACTACATAGAGCCATGACTACATGGAACTCTATTCCACAGTACTACATAGAGCCATGACTACATGGGACTCTATTCCACAGTACTACATAGAGCCATGACTACATGGAACTCTATTCCACAGTACTACACAGAGCCATGACTACATGGAACTCTATTGCACAGTACTACACAGAGCCATGACTACATGGAACTCTATTCCACAGTACTACATAGAGCCATGACGACATGGAACTCTATTCCACAGTACTACATAGAGCCCTGACTACATGGAACTCTATTCCACAGTACTACATAGAGCCATGAACCTATTCCACAGTACTACATAGAGCCATGACTACATGGAACTCTATTCCACAGTACTACACAGAGCCATGACTACATGGAACTCTATTGCACAGTACTACACAGAGCCATGACTACATGGAACTCTATTCCACAGTACTACATAGAGCCATGACGACATGGAACTCTATTCCACAGTACTACACAGAGCCATGACTACATGGAACTCTATTGCACAGTACTACACAGAGCCATGACTACATGGAACTCTATTCCACAGTACTACATAGAGCCCTGACTACATGGAACTCTATTCCACAGTACTACATAGAGACATGACTACATGGAACTCTATTCCACAGTACTACATAGAGACATGACTACATGGAACTCTATTCCACATCAGGTAACTGATGCAGCAGCAGAATCAGATTTAAAAGCAGGTAAAAATACACCTTATGGAACAGGGAGGGACTGTGAAGAGACACAAACATAGTCACATGCATACAAACACAAGATAACATACACACTAGACACACACGTACACGTGGGTTTTGTATTGTATGTGGAAGTAGATTTCTCATAAGAAACTAGCTCCCTGGTACACAGAAAATACCCGAGCTCTGAAGCAAGCTTCCAGAAAATTGGAACGGAAATGGCGCCACACCAAACTGGAAGTCTTCCGTCTAGCTTGGAAAGACAGTACCGTGCAGTACCGAAGAGCCCTTACTGCTGCTCGATCATCCTATTTTTCTAACTTAATTGAGAACAATCCGAAATTCCTTTTTGATACTGTCGCAAAGCTAACTAAAAAGCAGCATTCCCCAAGAGAGGATGACTTTCACTTTAGCAGTGATAAATTCATGAACTTCTTTGAGGAAAAAATTACGATTATTAGAAAGCAAATTACAGACTCCTCTTTAAATCTGCGTATTCCTTCAAAGCTCAGTTGTCCTGAGTCTGCACAACTCTGCCTGGACCTAGGATCAAGAGAGACGCTCAAGTGTTTTAGTACTATATCTCTTGACACAATGATGAAAATAATCATGGCCTCTAAACCTTCAAGCTGCATAGTGGACCCTATTCCAACTAAACTACTGAAAGAGCTGCTTCCTGTGCTTGGTCCTCCTATATTGAACATAATAAACGGCTCTCTATCCACCGGATGTGTACCAAACTCACTAAAAGTGGCAGTAATAAAGCCTCTCTTGAAAAAGCCAAACCTTGACCCAGAAAATATAAAAAACTATCGGCCTATATCGAATCTTCCATTCCTCTCAAAAATTTTAGAAAAGGCTGTTGCGCAGCAACTCACTGCCTTCCTGAAGACAAACAATGTATACGAAATGCTTCAGTCTGGTTTTAGACCCCATCATAGCACTGAGACGGCACTTGTGAAGGTGGTAAATGACATTTTAATGGCATCGGACCGAGGCTCTGCATCTGTGCTTTGGCAAAGTGGGTGGGGTTATATCCTTCCTGTTTGGCCCTGTCCGGGGGTGTCCTCGGATGGGGCCACAGTGTCTCCTGACCCCTCCTGTCTCAGCCTCCAGTATTTATGCTGCAGTAGTTTATGTGTCGGGGGGCTGGGGTCAGTTTGTTATATCTGGAGTACCTCTCCTGTCCAATTTGGTGTCCTGTGTGAATCTAAGTGTGCGTTCTCTAAGACCTGAGCCCTAGGACCATGCCCCAGGACTACCTGACATGATGACTCCTTGCTGTCCCCAGTCCACCTGGCCGTGCTGCTGCTCCAGTTTCAACTGTTCTACCTTATTATTATTCGACCATGCTGGTCATTTATAAACATTTGAACATCTTGGCCATGTTCTGTTATAATCTCCACCCGGCACAGCCAGAAGAGGACTGGCCACCCCACATATGCTCTCTCTAATTCTCTTTCTTTCTCTCTCTCGGAAGACCTGAGCCCTAGGACCATTTATGAACATAGCCTGGTTCCTCTCTAGGTTTCTTCCTAGGTTTTGGCCTTTCTAGGGAGTTTTTCCTAACCACCGTGCTTCTACACCTGCATTGCTTGCTGTTTGGGGTTTTAGGCTGGGTTTCTGTACAGCACTTTGAGATATCAGCTGATGTACGAAGGGCTATATAAATAAATGTGATTTGATTTGATATATATATATATGACCAGATGGACAATCCAGACTATCCAACTGTGTGACCAAAATATGATCTTGTGCTCCATTTTGAGTTATTTTTTTGCAACGTTATGTTGTTTATTGTAAAGCCTGTCCAGAATGTCAGATATCCAATCAGATCAAAGTCATTCTAACAAATAACTGGAATTCATTAATTTCTTCTCCAACTGAATCCCAGCAGCAGCGACTTGGTATTTTACCAAATAGGGCTATCTTCTGTATAACACCCCTACTTTGTCACAACACAACTGATTGGCTCAAACGCATTAAGAAGGAAAGAAATTCAACAAATGTACTTTTAACAAGGCACACCTGTTAATTGAAATGCATTCCAGGTAACTACCTCATGAAGCTGGTTGAGAGAATACCAAGAGTGTGCAAAGCTGTCATCAAGGTAATCGGTGGCTACTTGAACAATCTCAAATATGAAATAAACACTTTCTTGATTACTACATGATTCCATATCCTTTATTTCATAGTTTTCGTCACTATTATTCACAATGTAGAAAATAGTAAAAAATACTGACATTTTTTTGAATGTTCTAAAACTTTTGACCAGAGTGACGAGTTTTGCATTCAGAGGTGCCGTTCTGCACTCCACTGTTGTTAATTTGCCTGTTAGCTTGCACGGTTCTTGCCATTCTTTTTTGACCTCTCTCATCAACGAGCTGTTTTCACCCACAGGACTGCCTGCTGACTGGATGTTTTTTTGTTAGTCGCACCATTGTCGGCAAACCGTAGACACTGTTGTGTGTGAAAAGCCGAGGAGGCTGGCCGTTTCTGACATACTGGAACCTGCGTTCCTGGCACCGATGATCGTACCACTCTCAAAGTCTCTTAGGTCACTTGTTTAGCCCATTCTGGCGTAAAATGGAACAGTAACTGAATGCCTCGATGCCTGTCTGCCTGCTTCATATAGTAAGCCATGGCCACGTGACTCACTGTCTGAACTGGGTGGTGAGTATTTAATGACCCTACTTTCCATTACAGATAATCCTCCTCTGCAGCTTTGAGCGAGAAGAGGTTGATGGTGAGAATATTTGGGAAAGAGTCGATTACCATGATTTGAAATGGCTGGGACTAAATCAGTTTGTTACATATGTCCGATTGAGCTTGACGTAGATCAATGTCATTGCAGTGTAAATGGAGAAATACACAGAGGTGGTAGTAGTAGTAGTACTGGAAAATCTGTCCTTAAATAAGAAAACGAAGTCAGATCTTCCTGCAGTGGCTTGTGGGGGATAAGTGTCAGAGTGACTTTTGACTCTCTGTGTCTCCTCCAAACAGTAGACCAGGAGCCTCTTCATAGTATACAACTACCAGTATCCACACGCACTCTCGCACACACACTGACACTCACACACACATACACATACACACACACTCTCACACACACTCACACACTCACACTCACAAGCACACTGTTCACACACACCTGATAAAGATCTCTGATAAAGATCTCGGAGGCCTCTTCCACAACCTCTGTCCTCTGCGACACAGTCAGGGAACAAAGTGTGATTTCAGTAATATTCATGCCAATCTCAACAGGTACCATAATTGATGTGGTTAAACACTCATTGCCCAACCCATCGCTGTGTACCAGCTCCTCCAATGACTAGCTGGACTTTCAGGTTGCTATGCTGGTACAAAGTTCTCTGAGTTCTTCATACAATCATTGACACAATCAGTTAATATTTGAATGTAAAGGACAATAGCTTCAGGGTTATGCTATACTATACTGAATAGCTTACTGTCACTTTTGCACAGAACAAATCAAATCAATATTACTGGTCACATACATATGCCATGCAGACACTATTCCCCCTGGCCTGTCATACTGCCACCTGCTGGGAACTGACACTATTCCCCCTGGCCCGTCATACTGCCCCCTGCTGGGAACAGACACTATTCCCCCTGGCCCGTCATACTGCCCCCTGCTGGGAACAGACACTATCCCCCTGGCCCGTCATACTGCCCCCTGCTGGGAACAGACACTATTCCCCCTGGCCCGTCATACTGCCCCCTGCTGGGAACTGACACTATTCCCCCTGGCCTGCTGGGAACAGACACTATTCCCCCTGGCCCGTCATACTGCCCCCTGCTGGGAACTGACACTATTCCCCCTGGCCCGTCATACTGCCCCCTGCTGGGAACAGACACTATTCCCCCTGCTGGGAACTGACACTATTCCCCCTGGCCCGTCATACTGCCCCCTGCTGGGAACAGACACATTCCCCCTGGCCCGTCATACTGCCCCCTGCTATTGCCCCCTGCTGGGAACAGACACTATCCCCCTGGCCCGTCATACTGCCCCCTGCTGGGAACAGACACTATTCCCCCCTGTCATACTGCCCCCTGCTGGGAACTGACACTATTCCCCCTAGCCCGGCCCCCTGCTGGGAACAGACATATTCCCCCTGCCCCCTGCTGGGAACTGACACTACATACTGCCCCTGCTGGGAACAGACACTATCCCCCTGGCCCGTCATATGGGAACAGACACTATTCCCCCTGGCCTGCTGGGAACAGACACTATTCCCCCCCTGCTGGGAACAGACACTATTCCCCCTGGCCTGGCCCCCTGCTGGGTCACTATTCCCCCTAGCCCCATACTGCCCCTTGCTGGGAACTGACACTATTCCCCCTGGCCTGTCATACTGCCCCCTGCTGGGAACAGACACTATTCCCCCTGGCCCGTCATACTGCCCCCTGCTGGGAACAGACACTATCCCCCTGGCCCGTCATACCCCCTTATTAATTAAAATTTACTGTCAGAAATGTTAGCAACACCTCTGCCTTTTGTGGAATGCGCAAGGGGGATATGGTCACTGGTGTCACCAGGAGGAGAGGCCTCAGTTAACTGACTTGTTCAATAAAGGTTTAAATAAAAAACAATAAAACGTTTCAGTCAGGCCAATCACATCAAAGGTTATGATCAGTGTAGTTTGTTGACTACGAATACCTTGGAAGTGAGGGATCTAACATTAAGTAGTATTGTTTTGATATGTGAGGATTATCACAGTCTCTTAAAAAAAAGACATGGGTGGAGGTTTTTATTCCAGTGAGATTGCTAAAGGCGAACACCTCCATGTTTAGATTTTCCAGACCTAGATCGAGGCATAGACACTGTTTCAATAGGGAAAACTAGGCTGACTACACTGACTGACTGTGCTAGTGGCAGACTCCACTATGCTGGCAGGCTGGCTAACAGCCTGCTGCCTGGCCTGCACCCTATCTCTTTGTGGAGCTAGAGGAGTTAGAGCCCTGTCTATGTTGGTAGATAAGATGAGAGCACCCCTCCAGCTAGGATGGAGTCCGTCACTCCTCAGCAGGTCAGACTTGGTCCTGTTTGTGGGTGAGTCCCAGAAAGAGGGCCAATTATCTACAAATTCTAACTTTTGGGAGGGGCAGAAAACAGTTTTCAACCAGCGATTGAGTTGTGAGACTCTGCTGTAGAGCTCATCACTCCCCCTAACTGGGAGGGGGCCAGAGACAATTACTCGATGCCGACACATCTTTCTAGCTGATTTACACGCAGAAGCTATGTTGCGCTTGGTGACCTCTGACTGTTTCATCCTAACATCGTTGGTGCCGACGTGGATAACAATATCTCTATACTCTCTACACTCGCCAGTTTTAGCTTTAGCCAGCACCATCTTCAGATGAGCCTTAACGTCGGTAGCCCTGCCCCCTGGTAAACAGTGTATGATCGCTGGATGATTTGTTTTAAGTCTAATACTGTGGGTAATGGAGTCAGAGCTAATGGTGGGAAGCTTCGGCGTCTCAGACCCCCAACGGGAGGAGTAGAGACCAGAGAAGGCTCGGCCTCTGACTCCGACTCGCTGCTTTATGGGGAGAACCGGTTGAAATTTTCTGTCGGCTGAATGAGCGACACCGGTTGAGCGTTCCTACAGCATTTCCTTCCAGAAACCGTGAGAAAGTTGTCCGGCTGCGGGGACCGTGCCAGGGGATTTATACTACTATCTGTACTCACTGGTGGCACAGACTTGGCAACAACTTAGCTGACTAGCACGATTACGATTGTTCTTTTAACTCACACTCTTGCCAATCTTTTCCTCTTGTCGTTGATCTTCAATTGTTCAATTTACAGTCTTATTCGTCTCACTTTTAAGAACAACAAAAGTTGTAAAAAGTTGGGAGCTGTTCTTTTGCTTGACTGCCTTCTGACTCTCACTCTCAATCTCCTCTCTCAATTCAATTCAATTTAAGGGGCTTTATTGGCATGGGAAACATATGTTTACATTGCCAAAGCAAGTGAAATAGATCATAAAAAAATGAACAGTCAATATCACACTTCCAAAATTTCCAAAATAATAAAGACATATTATGTCTATTTACAGTGTTGTAATGATGTGCAAATAGTTAAATAAATAAACATAAATATGGGTTGTATTTACAATGGTGTTTGTTCTTCACTGGTTGACCTTTTCTCGTGGCAACAGGTCACAAATCTTGCTGCTGTGATGCAACACTGTGGTATTTCACCCAGTAGATATGGGAGTTTATAAAAATTGGATTTGTTATCTAATTCTTTGTGGGTCTGTGTAATCTGAGGGAAATATGTATCTCTAATATGGTCTCTCTCTCTCTGTCTCTTCACTCTCTCCCAATTATCTCTCTCGTTCTTTCCCTTTCTCTTGCTCTCTCTCTCTATCTCCTCTCAATTCAATTCAAGGGCTTTATTGGCATGGGAAACATGTGTTAACATTGCCAAAGCAAGTAAGGTAGATAATATATAAAGTGAAATCTCTCTCTCCCTCTCTCATCTCTCTCTCTCTCTCTCTCTCTCTCTCTCTCGTATCTCTCTCTCGTCTCTCTCTCGCCCTCTCTCTCTCGTCTCTCTCTCGCCCTCTCTCTCTCTCTCTCTCTCTCTCTCTTTCTCTCATCTCTCTCTCTCTGTCTCTCTCTGTCTCTCTCTCTGTCTCTCTCTCTCTCTCTGTCTCTCTCTCTCTCTCTCTCTCTCTCTCTCTCTCTCACCCTCTCTCTCTCATCTCTCTCTCTCTCTCTCTCTCTCTCTGTCTCTCTCTCTCTCTCTCTGTCTCTCTCTCTCTCTCTCTCTCTCTGTCTCTCTCTCATCTTTCTCTCTCTCTCTCTCGTCTCTCTCGTCTCTCTTCCTCTCTCTGTGTGTGTCTCTCTCTCGTCTCTCTCTCTCTCGTTTCTCACCTCTTTTACAAGAACAGCCTGTTTTCACAGGGGAGGGAGGGAGGGGGGGTTGTGGAAATTCTGATGTTTGTTTTGCAGTCCTCCTTCATTAGGAACTTGAAGAGCCCCCAGCTGAATTACAATGTAGTTCGTCCCCAGAAAACTCTGCCTGTTATAACCTGAAATTAATGTTTCTAAAGCCTCGAATGCCCTCTCTTGGTATAATGTAAACAGCATAGAATATGTGGATACTTCATAAATTATTACTTTTTCATAACACCTTACATGTGTATTATTGCTCTGTTTTTCCATTGGCTACAGAACGGAAATAAAAACTTCCAGAACTTTCCAATCCAGAAACTTTTTTTACTGCAGGAAGTTAGAAAAGTTACCAAAACATGACCAAAACATGACCAAAACATGACCAAAACATGACCAAAACATGACCAGAACATTACCAACTTTTTTTACTGCAGGAAGTTAGAAAAGTTACCAAAACATGACCAAAACATTACCAAAACATGACCAACTTTTTTTACTGCAGGAAGTTAGAAAAGTTTGAAACCCTCAAAAAATGACAAGTGATTACAATTACCAAAACATTACCAAAACATGACCAGAACATTACCAAAACATGACCAAAACATGACCAAAACATGCCAATGTCCTGTCAAACAAGTTGTGTTAAATTAGAACTCTCTCTCTGGGCAGCCAAGACACAACACTAATATTTAAACGACATGATTCATTACTTTACATCATGCTCCTAAATATTTACAAACAGCATTTCATTTCTTAAGGTGCACTCCTTATCTCTGCTGTCAGCACTTGAGGAGTTGTTCTGAATGTCGACCTTAACAGAAAGTCAACATGAATCTCAGCCCAGCCAAACTATCCTGGGAGCTGCAAATTACATAGTTCTGGATTCGGATAATTTATAACACATCTGGTTAGTCAACGACCTGAAAGCCAGACTGCTGTGGTGGATTAAAGAGGAGCGGGCCAGAGCAGACGGTCTTTATCTCTTTTCTCTCTCTCTCTCTCTCTCGTTCTTTCTTTGTCTGCGATCAGCACAGATCCAGCTCAGAGCCAGCTCAGAGACTCCAGGATCAGTACTGGGATAGCCTCAGAGTCTGACGCTCAGGCTTCGCTTACATTAAACCTTTACTCACAAGCTTGGTCACCAGCAGAATGACTCCAGGACCGGTGCTGTTACTGTGGGTTCTGGCTCTTCTCGCTACCGTGGCAAGCCAGGAGTATGAGAACCGAATGGAGAGCCATATCGACCGCTCTGTCCCCTGGATCCACACCTTCCGCCAGGGGTTCAACTTTCAGTGTCCCCATGGAGAGGTGCTGGTGGCCCTGCAGAGTGTCTTCAGTGAGAAGGAGGGGTCCGACCGCCTCTGGGCCTTCGAGTGCCAGCAGACTCCCACCACCCTGGGGCACCCCACAGAGTGCTGGTGGGACGACACCAACCGTGCAGGGATGGAGTGGTAGGTCCCTGATGCCATCTCTGGTCATCTCTGTCTCTCTTTGACCTCTCTGTTGTGTGCCCTCTTTGACCCCTGGGCTTTCTGTGCCCTGATCCGTGTCTAGAAGTGTCATGTTTACACTGGTATTCAGTTATCTCTAATCTCTATAGATGTGGAGGTACCCTGTGGTGTGAATCTTCTCTGGTTATCTCTAATCTCTATAGATGTGTGGTACTGTTTGCTGGAAGCAAATTAGGGTTCCCCTTTGTGTAGTGTGTTCTCTGTAGTGTGTTCTCTGTGTGCCCTTTGGAGTGTGTTCTCTGTAGTGTGTTCTCTGTAGTGTGTTCTCTGTAGTGTGTTCTCTGTAGTGTGCCCTCTGTAGTGTGTTCTCTGTAGTGTGCCCTCTGTAGTGTGTTCTCTGTAGTGTGCCCTCTGTAGTGTGCCCTCTGTAGTGTTCCTCTGTAGTGTGTTCTCTGTAGTGTGCCCTCTGTAGTATGTTCTCTGTAGTGTGCCCTCTGTAGTGTGCCCTCTGTAGTGTGTTCTCTGGTCGTCTGACACGTGGCACGCTCTGGTCTGACCATCTGCATCCCCTCTGGCGTTCTCTGATCTCTATCGCTGTAAGATGTGCTGAAAACAAAGGCAAGGCTGCAGCTGGAACGAGGCTGGAACGAGCTAATTGGGTGGGTGAGGAGAGTCAAATTTGGTAATTGCTAATTATGGACAGTTTTATTTCCCTCCGGACTGAGTTGTAAAACCCTCTGTCTCAGCAACAGGAAGACTGAATGCTCTATCGTATTGGTGTCTGTGCCGGGAGAGCCTGAGCTTAGATGGGATTTAAGGATAGACCGTTTTATTGTCCTTTTAAGGCCCTCCATGATCCATGTCCATAGAGGAACCTCTCTAGCACAAATCATCTCGTTTACATTGTGCTGAGGTCTACGTTTATTGGTACGTTAATATCTAAAATAGGGAATTGGAGCGCTTTATGATCAACAGAGACTGATATGAGGACTCAGGAATCCTAATTCGTTATTCTGAAGTCTAGTCTGAAAAGGTAGGAGGCAGGATGACAGAGAGCCATCACATCATCTTCAGAGAGCCATCACCTAGTCTTCAGAGAGCCATCACCTAGTCTTCAGAGAGCCATCACCTGGTCTTCAGAGAGCCATCACATGGTCTTCAGAGAGCCATCACCTAGTCTTCAGAGAGCCATCACATCGTCTTCAGAGAGCCATCACCTAGTCTTCAGAGAGCCATCACCTGGTCTTCAGAGAGCCATCACATCATCTTCAGAGAGCCATTACCTAGTCTTCAGAGAGCCATCACATCGTCTTCAGAGAGCCATCATGGTCTTCGCCATCACATGGTCTTCAGAGAGCCATCAGCCATCACCTAGTCTTCAGAGAGCCATCACATCGTCTTCAGAGAGCCATCACGTCGTCTTCAGAGAGCCATCACATCGTCTTCAGAGAGCCATCACCTAGTCTTCAGAGAGCCATCACATCGTCTTCAGAGAGCCATCACAGAGAGTCGTCTTCAGAGAGCCATCACCTCGTCTTCAGAGAGCCATCACCTAGTCTTCAGAGAGCCATCACCTAGTCTTCAGAGAGCCATCACATCGTCTTCAGAGAGCCATCACCTAGTCTTCAGAGAGCCATCACATCGTCTTCAGAGAGCCATCACATCGTCTTCAGAGAGCCATCACATCGTCTTCAGAGAGCCATCACCTAGTCTTCAGAGAGCCATCACCTAGTCTTCAGAGAGCCATCACATCGTCTTCAGAGAGCCATCACCTAGTCTTCAGAGAGCCATCACATCGTCTTCAGAGAGCCATCACCTGGTCTTCAGAGAGCCATCACATCGTCTTCAGAGAGCCATCACCTAGTCTTCAGAGAGCCATCACCTGGTCTTCAGAGAGCCATCACATCGTCTTCAGAGAGCCATCACATCGTCTTCAGAGAGCCATCACATCGTCTTCAGAGAGCCATCACCTAGTCTTCAGAGAGCCATCACATCGTCTTCAGAGAGCCATCACCTAGTCTTCAGAGAGCCATCACCTAGTCTTCAGAGAGCCATCACCTGGTCTTCAGAGAGCCATCACATCGTCTTCAGAGAGCCATCACATCGTCTTCAGAGAGCCATCACATCGTCTTCAGAGAGCCATCACATAGTCTTCAGAGAGCCATCATATCGTCTTCAGAGAGCCATCACATCGTCTTCAGAGAGCAATCACCTAGTCTTCAGAGAGCCATCACCTAGTCTTCAGAGAGCC
>NC_088242.1:98627533-98633024 GCF_036934945.1 Oncorhynchus masou masou
AGTACTAGCAGTAGTAGTAGCAGTAGTACAAGCAGTAGTACTATCAGTAGTAGAAGCAGCAGTAGCAGCAGTACTAGCAGTAGTATTAGCAGAAGTAGTAGTATTAGTAGTAGTATTAGCAGAAGTAGTAGTAGTCATAGTAGTAGTTGTAGTAGTAGTTGTAGTAGCATTATTATCAATATTGGTAGTAGTAGTAGTAGTCGTAATCAAAATCAGTCAGGCAGGTAGAGGACGGCAGGCAGGATCAGGGTCAGGACAGGCGGAAAGGTCAGAACTGAAAGGAATAGGTAAAACAAAGACAAGAGCACAGGAAACATGGGGACACGCTGGTAGAACTTGAAATTAGAGACAAAGGGCTGTGAGACACATGAAAAGTAGGAGGTATACGGTGGGTGCAGGGCAACAGAAGACGAACAGCAGAGGTGCTAAGGATTTTAGGGACGTGGAAAGGGCCGATGAAATGGGAGCAATGTTTACGGGGCTCCACCCAGAGGGGCAGGTCCCGAGTGGAAACCCATCCCCTCTGCCCGAGCCGATAGCGGGGAGCAGGGGTCCGGGGGCGATCCGCCTGTCTAGATACCTGGATGTGGTCTTCAGAAGAGCGGCGCGGGCTCTCTTCCTGAACATCTGGGCAGAGGGTGACTTCTAGCTCAGGGAAGAGCGGGGACTGATACACAAGGAACACTTGAAGGGTGAGAGACCAGTGGCTGAGTAGGGAAGGGTGTTACGGGCATATTCCACCCACACGAGTTGCTGGCTCCAGGTGGTGGGGTTGGTGGAGACGAGGCAACGACAAGGTCCTGATTGGCTCGCTCCGACTGGTCATTAGATTGGGGGTGAAAACCAAAGGACAGGCTGGACGACGACCCAATGAGGGTGCAGGAAGCCTTCCGGGACGAGAACTGAGGACCACAATCGGAGACCAAGCCAACCGGAAGTCCATGGATCCGGAAGACGTGCTGCACCATGAGCTGAGCCGACTCCTTGTCCCATTTGTTTAACCGTGATGTCATTAAGGCCCCGGTAGTCAATACACAGGCGTAGGGTTTTGTCCTTCTTCACCACAAAGAAGACCCCAGTGCCGAGAGAGTCCTCAATGTACTCCTCCATAGCCTTGGTTTCCAGACCCGACAGGGAGTAAAGAACGCCTCCGAGGTGGTGTAGTGCCCGGGAGAAGATCAATAGCACAGTCGTAAGGTCGATGTGGAGGGAGAGAAGTAGCGCGGGTCTTGTTGAAGACCTCCCAGAGGTCCAGATCCAAGGACTCTCCCAGGAAGACGTCCCGGGACAAGCTGTGCCGACTTAAGACAGAACGAGCTCCAACCTACGATAGTACCAATAGCCCAGTTGATCAGGGGATTGTGCTTCTGGAGCCATGAATATCCCAAAGCCACGTGTACATGAGTAGATTCTCTATGCAGGAGCTGTATACACTCACTGTTATTTCCTGATAGTCGTAGGTTGATAGGAACCGTATTGTGGGTGACTCTGCCAATAGAGCGCTCATCCAGCACTCTGACGTCCATGGGAATTGAATGGAGATTCCTAGCTCAGACCCAAAGGTAGTCCCGAGAATGCTCTCGTCGACCCCAGAGTCAATGAGCACCCGGGGAGATTTGGCTTGGTCAACCCACAACAGGGTGGCATGGAGAGGGGTACGAGTAATGGGAGATTGGAAAAACCCTGTACGGCTTACCAGAGTACTCATACCTACTGCTGAGCCTGGTCTTTTTAATGGACAAGTGGAAATATAATGTCCTGTAGTCCTGCAATACAGACAGCTCCTGGTGCTCAACATGCGTAAACGTTCATCCAGAGACAATCTAGCCCTTCCCAGTAGCTTGGGCTCTGGAGGAGGCGAGTCAACCGCCCCCGGTAATTCCCGTGGGCTCTCAGGTGACCTCGGATTCTCTCAATAAGGTGGACGTCAGGAACTTACGGGATGCTCTGAGGCGAGGTGAGGGTGGTGGACGAGCGAGTGTGACCGGGAACAGACCTCTCCCTCCTAAGTTCCTGTAGCCACCCATTGATCCGCACGGTCAAGGCGATGAGGGAGTCGAGGTCCATGGGAAGCTCCCGGGCTGCAAGCTCATCTTTAACCTCCTCCGATAATCCGTAAAGGAACGTGTCGAAATGGGCTTCCGGGATCCAGGCACTCTCAGCCGTCAACATGCGAAAATCCATCACGTGGTCTGCCACACTACGGGTCTTGACGTAGTTGGAGCAGCCTCTCACCCGGACAACGAAGAATCGAACACTGTTCGTACTTCCGCCACAAACTCCTCCAGACTGAGGCAAACGGTGGACTGCTGCTCCCACACCGCTGTAGCCCAGGCAAGTGCCCTACCAGACATCAGCGTTATGAGGTACGCACTGGGAGAGAAAAGCCTGGCAGGTTCCAGAATCACCAGCGTAGCGCTCCGGAGGAGGTAAGCAAGGTTCTCGGGACAACGGGGCTGGGAAGAAGCGCTGCTGGTTTCTGAGAGTCTGGGGGGGTGGCTGTTATGGCTTGCTGCCTAGTAGGGAATCCGCGCAATTGCTCCAGCAATGTTTTGAATGCATGGTCATGGCGTCTGCCAGGGTATGGAGTCTGGATCAGGCAGGATCAGGGTCAGGACAGGCAGAAAAGTCAGAACTGGGAAGACTAGGAAAACAAAAACTAGAGCACAGGAAACATGGAAACATGCTGGTATTACTTGACGGAACAAGGCAAACTGGCAACAGACAAACAGAACACCCAGGTATAAATACACAGGGGATAATGAGGGGAGATGCAAGACACCTGTTCAGGGGTGGAGGCAAGTACAAAAACAGGTGAAACAGATCAAGGTGTGACTAGCAGTAGTATTAGTAGTAGTAGTGGTACTAGTAGTAGTAGTAATACACTACTTTTGACCAGGACCCACAGTCTCTGGTTAAAAGTAGTGCACTATGTAGGGAATATGGTTCCGTTTGTGATGCAGACTTTTCAGAGAAATTATGAAGTTCTACATAAACAATATGGTAATAATATGGTAATGATATGGTAAGCCAGCCACACCAATGTGCCGGAGGAAACACTGTTCACCTGACAACTGAGGTCAGCCTGCAGGCGCCCGGTCCGCCAAAAGAAGTCGCTAGAGCGCGATGAGCCAAGTAAAGCCTCCCCGGTTGAACCCTCCTCTAACCCGGACAACGCTGGGAAAATTGTACGCCGCCTTATGGGACTCCCGATCACGGCCGGTTGTGATCCAGCCCGGGATCGACCGTGGGTCAGTAATGATGCCTCTAGCACTGCAATGCAATGCCTTAGACCACCAAGATGAGAAAAGGCTGGAGTTATCTCCTAGAATGTCAAGGCTGGAGTTATCTCCTAGAATGTCAAGGCTGGAGTTATCTCCAGTAATGTCAAGGCTGGAGTTATCTCCTAGAATGTCAAGGCTGGAGTTATCTCCTAAAACGTCAAGGCTGGAGCTATCTCCAGTAATGTCAAGGCTGGAGTTATCTCCTAGAATGTCAAGGCTGGAGTTATCTCCTAAAACGTCAAGGCTGGAGTTATCTCCTAGAATGTCAAGGCTGGAGTTATCTCCTAAAACGTCAAGGCTGGAGTTATCTCCTAAAACGTCAAGGCTGGAGTTATCTCCTAGAATGTCAAGGCTGGAGTTATCTCAAAAAACGTCAAGGCTGGAGTTATTCTCCAATAACATAACAATGTACTCATTCAACATTTTCAACAGATTGTCTTGGGTGTTTTTCTTCTCCCGGTGATTTGTAACAGTCTTTATACAACTAACCATCTCTTGTCCATCCTCTGACATTTCCTTTGCTTACTTTATGATCCCAGTTTCCTGTGCTTTTAGAAATGTTTTGATGTTTGGCACAGCTTTCTGACACCACGGCCAGCTGAGCTCACTCCACTTGTTCAAGAACCTGAACAAATGTGTAATTCTCTGAAACAACGTCATTATTTCACATACAATATTCACTTTTCCCCCCCAAGAAACACTATCATTCACGTGTAGACTGAAAAGGAACATTGCCAATAGACATAATTTATATTTAGTCATTGGGTGGTGATCAGCATGCCGCTGTGGTTTGGAAAGGTACTTCATTAATATTGTGTTCTACCCTATCCATTGTGTCTCAGCTGCGGTAAGGTTAGGTTACTATTAGGCTTGGAATCAAAGGCTTCCCCTGGGAACTGAGGTAGACGTGTTCTATCATCCCAGGGGCTGAGGCACACACTGTGGAAATTTTAATGCATTTATTTGAATTTTAGCTTTATTTAACTAGGCAAGTCAATTAAGAACAAATTATTATTTTCAATGACGGCCTAGGAACAGTGGGTTAACTGCCTTGTTCAGGGGCAGAGGTGACAGATTTTTACCTGGTCCTGCTCAGGGATTCGATCTTGCAACCTTTTAGTTACAACGCTCTAACCACTAGGCTACCAATGTGAGGCGCCAAGGTAAACGTGCAATGTACCATAAAATCAAGCTGAGGCGCACACATAGACAGAGGCGTGCACTGTCCCATGGGCAGCTCACACAGGGTTTTCCCTCAGGTTAATGGGGCTCAGTTCTGATCCTTTGATATGTGATCTCTGATATCTGGTCCTCCGATATCTGATCCTTTAATATCTGATCTCTGATATCGGATCTCTGATATCTGACCCATTAATATCTGATCCTCTGATATCTGATCTCTGATGCTATGATCTCTGATCCTCTGATATCTTGATCCCTGATGCTATGATCTCTGATCCTCTGATATCTGATCTCTGATGCTATGATCTCTGATCCTCTGATATCTTGATCCCTGATGCTATGATCTCTGATCCTCTGATATCTGATCTCTGATGCTATGATCTCTGATCCTCTGATATCTGATCTCTGATGCTATGATCTCTGATCCTCTGATATCTGATCTCTGATGCTATGATCTCTGATCCTCTGATATCTGATCTCTGATCCTCTGATATCTTGATCCCTGATGCTATGATCTCTGATCCTCTGATATCTGATCTCTGATCCTCTGATATCTGATATCTGATCCTCTGATATCTGATATCTGATCCTCTGATATCTGATATCTGATCCTCTGATATCTTGATCCCTGATGCTATGATCTCTGATCCTCTGATATCTGATATCTGATCCTCTAATATCTGATCTCTGATCCTCTGATATCTGATATCTGATCCTCTGATATCTTGATCCCTGATGCTATGATCTCTGATCCTCTGATATCTGATATCTGATCCTCTGATCTCTGATCCTCTGATATCTGATATCTGATCCTCTGATATCTTGATCCCTGATGCTATGATCTCTGATCCTCTGATATCTGATATCTGATCCTCTGATATCTTGATCCCTGATGCTATGATCTCTTGTCCACTGATATCTGATATCTGATCCTTTAATATCTGATCCTCTGTGAAATCCTCCTGTAATGGGGTTTAGCATGGATACCTCTGAGCTCTGAATTTCAAGGCCTGGCCACAAAGACT
>NC_088242.1:98633524-98646575 GCF_036934945.1 Oncorhynchus masou masou
GAACTGTGCTGGGCTTGGGTCATTGATAAGTCATGGTCTCAACGCAGCCTTATAAATGCTGTGAACTGTGAACTGTGCTGGGCTTGGGTCATTGATAAGTCATGGTCTCAACGCAGCCTTATAAATGCTGTGAACTGTGAACTGTGCTGGGCTTGGGTCATTGATAAGTCATTGTCTCAACGCAGCCTTATAAATGCTGTGAACTGTGAACTGTGCTGGGCTTGGGTCATTGATAAGTCATGGTCTCAACGCAGCCTTATAAATGCTGTGAACTGTGAACTGTGCTGGGCTTGGGTCATTGATAAGTCATGGTCTCAACGCAGCCTTATAAATGCTGTGAACTGTGAACTGTGCTGGGCTTGGGTCATTGATAAGTCATTGTCTCAACGCAGCCTTATAAATGCTGTGAACTGTGAACTGTGCTGGGCTTGGGTCATTGATAAGTCATTGTCTCAACGCAGCCTTATAAATGCTGTGAACTGTGAACTGTGCTGGGCTTGGGTCATTGATAAGTCATGGTCTCAACGCAGCCTTATAAATGCTGTGAACTGTGAACTGTGCTGGGCTTGGGTCATTGATAAGTCATTGTCTCAACGCAGCCTTATAAATGCTGTGAACTGTGAACTGTGCTGGGCTTGGGTCATTGATAAGTCATTGTCTCAACGCAGCCTTATAAATGCTGTGAACTGTGAACTGTGCTGGGCTTGGGTCATTGATAAGTCATGGTCTCAACGCAGCCTTATAAATGCTGTGAACTGTGAACTGTGCTGGGCTTGGGTCATTGATAAGTCATTGTCTCAACGCAGCCTTATAAATGCTGTGAACTGTGAACTGTGCTGGGCTTGGGTCATTGATAAGTCATTGTCTCAACGCAGCCTTATAAATGCTGTGAACTGTGAACTGTGCTGGGCTTGGGTCATTGATAAGTCATGGTCTCAACGCAGCCTTATAAATGCTGTGAGAGGATCCAGGAACCCAATTGACAAACAAGCTTTGTTTTCAGAATCATTAGTGAGGTCGGGCGCTGATGTTGAGCGATTAGGCCTGGCTCGCAGTCTGCGTTCCAATTCATCCTAAAGGTGTTCAATGGAGTTGAGGTCAGGACTCTGTGCCCAGACAGTCAAGTTCTTCCACACCGATCTCGACAAACCATTTCTGTATGGACCTATGATTTGTGCACGGGGCCATTGTCATGCTCAAACTGGAAAAGGCCTTCTCCAAACTGTTGCCACAAAGTTGGAAACACAGAATTGTCTAGAATGTCATTGTATGCTGTAGCGTTAAGATTTCCCTTCACTGAAACTAAGGCCTGGAACCATTAAAAACAGCCCCAGACCATTATTCCTCCTCTACCAAACTTTACAGCTGGCACTATGCGTTTGAGCAGGTAGCTTCCCTGGCCTCCGTCAAACTCAGATTCATCATTCGGACTGCCAGAGGGTGAAGTGTGATTCAGAGGACAGACGATTTTTAAGCTTTACGCGCTTCAGAACTTGGTGGTCTGTTCTGTAAGCTTGAGTGGTCTACCACTTTGCAGCTGAGCCGTTGTTTCTCCTAGACGTTTCTACTTCCCAATAACAGCACTTACAGTTGACCTAAGCAGCTCAAGTTGTTGGAAAGGTGGCATCCTATGACAGTGCCAGATTAAAAGTCACTGAGCTCTTCAGTAAGGTCAACGTTTGTCTTAAAAGATTGTATGGCTGTGTGCTCTATTTTATACCCCTGTCAGTAACGGGTATGGCTGAAATATATGTTTGAAAGGGCAATATATAATGACAGAAGAGAAGCTGTACATAAGCTGTAAATAATTGACTAACAAATAGCCGCCTACCAACAGGTTGGAAATTATCAGCAGAAACAGGGTCTCAGATTTTCACTTATTGTCGGACGCTATGATGAGTTAGCTATTGCAGCTGGTGCGAAACAAACAGACGACGTCACTAGTCCACTGGGTTCAGAAAGCCCCACTGGCCAGCAGGTGATCTCTACTACTGACTTTTATTTCCTGTTTTTCTCCTGGTGCTCAAGCTTCAGTCCAGCTCACTACTGCACATTATTACACTGTTGCCTATAAACAGACACGTGTTGCTATAGTCATCCTTAGAAGCCATTCATATCCAATCAGTGTGGTTGTAAAAACAACACTTTAAACCACAATGACCCTAGCTACTATCCTATCATCTCCTTTACTAGCTTAGCTCCGTCTTCTCAGCTCTGTTGAACAATAGTGCTTTGGTCTGTGAACGCCTGTTCTGTCCCAGGTGGCAAGGTGGGTTGTGTGTTGAGATCAACGGGCCATTAGCAGCTAGATAAAAGCCCATTCATAGATCTGTCTGCACTGCCCACAGCCCTGGTTACCTCCTGGACCAGTCTGTCTGGCTCAGAGGAACTACTTCACCTGCTTATTATCTCACACAGAGAGCCTCCCAGAGAGCCTCCCCCAGAGAGCTCTCCACAGAGAGCCTCCACAGAGAGCCTCCACAGAGAGCCTCCACAGAGAGCCTCCCCAGAGAGCCTCCCCAGAGAGCCTCCCCAGAGAGCCTCCACAGAGAGCCTCCCCAGAGAGCCTCCCCAGAGAGCCTCCACAGAGAGCCTCCACAGAGAGCCTCCCCCTGTGTAGAAACATCGCCTGGCAGTTCCGTGGATCCTAAAAAGTGCTTTAAATAAAATAAATACAATTGATTGAAACGTCAGCTTTCGGGTTGCCGGCCCAACGCTCTAACCACTAGAATACCCTGACTGCTATGTCAACTCTGTAAGGGGCGGTAGGGGAGCCTAGTGGTTAGAGCATTGGACTAGTAGGAACTTTATTTGTCTGTTTGTTCCAATGGGAGAAAAACATTCTACGGTCAACCCCACTAAAAACACTCAAACACACATCTGAGAAGAAGCAGCAAATTTATACTGAACAAAAAATATAAACGCAAGGTGTAAAGAGTTGGTCCCCTGTTTCATGAGCTGAAATAAAAGATCCCAGAAATGTTTCAAACGCACAAAAAAACGTATTCCCTTTCAGTGAGCATATTTATTTTGCCAAGATAATCCAGCCACCTGACAGGTGTGGCATGTCAATAACCTGATTAAACAGCATGGTGATTACACCATGTGCAATAAAAGGCCACTTTATTGGTGGTGGTGGTGGTGGTGGGTTAGCTGGCCTAGGAACGGTGGGTTAACTGCCTGTTCAGCAGAGCTACAGATTTGTACCTTGTCAGCTCGGGGATTTGAACTTGCAACCTTCTTGCAACACTCTATCCACTAGGCTACCCTGCCACCCCCAGGGTATATAGGGCCGAGGTCTGATGGTGTTGAGATACCGAGTAGTAGCCGGCTAGTTATGGCTATTTAACCGTCTGATGGCGTTGGGATAGACACTATTTTACCTGTACTCGCCTTCTGGATGACAGCAAGGTGAACAGGTCGTGGCTCGGATGGTTGATGTCCTGGATGATATTTTTTGGCCTTCTCCAATATCCACCACCTTCACACAGCCATTGAAGAGGAGTGGGACAACATTCCACAGGACACAATCAGCAGCCTGATCAACTCTATGTGAAGGAGATGTGTCACGCTGCTGTAGCTACCTTTCATTACAATAACAATACTGATCAGAATGGCAGACACAGATACAGCTGTTATGTAGCCTGCTGTAGCTACCTCATTACAATTGGCACTGGTTTCACTCTGTTAGACATGAAACTGTGTAGAGGCTATAGGCTAGTGATCAGTCATCGGAAAGGATTTTTCATAATGTTGTTCGAACAAGGCTATATTGCACAGGCTGAAGGACAATCGATCCCTGTGGGACGTTCTTCCTGGACACAGATTAAACCTTAGTCCTGGTCTTTAAAAGCTGTTTCGATTCAGATGCTACATGCTCTGTAGTCTAGGACTACGCTTAATCTGCGTCTGCGGAAACTCGTCCATACTGTTGAATTTGGACCACAAGCTAAAAGTCCTTTACTCATTACTCTACATCGAACCTTCCAATCATTAGCCTCCATCAGGATTAGGAAACAACCTGCCTTGATAACCTTATCACGGGAAACACTATCAGCTAACTCTAGGGTTAACACTATCAGCTAACTCTTGGGTTAACACTATCAGCTAACACTAGGGTAAACACTAGGGTAAACACTATCTGCTAACACTAGGGTAAACACTATCAGCTAACACTAGGGTAAACACTATCAGCTAACACTAGGGTAAACACTATCAGCTAACTCTAGGGTTAACACTATCAGCTAACTCTAGGTAAACACTATCAGCTAACACTAGGGTAAACACTATCAGCTAACACTAGGTAAACACTAGGTAAACACTATCAGCTAACACTAGGGTAAACACTATCAGCTAACACTAGGTAAACACTATCAGCTAACTCTAGGGTAAACACTATCAGCTAACACGATGGTAATCACTATCGGACCCACATTAGGGTAAACACCAGGGTAAACACTATCAGCTAACACTAGGTAAACACTATCCAGCTAACACTAGGGTAAACACTAGGGTAAACACTATCAGCCAACACTAGGGTAAATACTATCCCAGCCAACACTAGGGTAAACACTAGGGTAAATATTATCAGCTAACACTAGGGTAAACACTATCAGCTAACACTAGGGTAAACACTAGGGTAAACACTATCAGCCAAAACTAGGGTAAACTAGGGTAAATACTATCAGCTAACACTAGGGTAAACACTATCAGCTAACACTAGGGTAAACACTAGGGTAAACACTATCAGCCAACACTAGGGTAATTACTATCAGCTAACACTAGGGTAAACACTATCGGCTAACACTAGGGTAAACACTATCTGCTAACACTAGGGTAAACACTATCTGCTAACACTAGGGTAAACACTATCTGCTAACACTAGGGTAAACACTATCAGCTAACACTAGGGTTAACACTATCAGCTAACACTAGTGTAAACACTAGGGTAAATACTATCAGCTAACACTAGGGTAAACACTATCAGCTAACACTAGGGTAAACACTATCAGCCAAAACTAGGGTAAACACTATCAGCTAACACTAGGGTAAACACTAGGGTAAAAACTATCAGCTAACACTAGGGTAAACACTAGGGTCCTATCAGCTAACACTAGGGTAAACACTATCAGCTAACACTAGGGTAAACACTATCTGCTAACACTAGGGTAAACACTATCAGCTAACACTAGGGTAAATACTATCAGCTAACACTAGGGTAAACACTAGGGTAAATACTATCAGCTAACACTAGGGTAAACACTATCAGCTAACACTAGGGTAAACACTAGGGTAAACACTAGGGTAAACACTATCAGCCAAAACTAGGGTAAACACTATCAGCTAACACTAGGGTAAACACTAGGGTAAATACTATCAGCTAACACTAGGGTAAACACTAGGGTAAATACTATCAGCTAACACTAGGGTAAACACTATCAGCTAACACTAGGGTAAACACTATCTGCTAACACTAGGGTAAACACTATCAGCTAACACTAGGGTAAATACTATCAGCTAACACTAGGGTAAACACTAGGGTAAATACTATCAGCTAACACTAGGGTAAACACTATCAGCTAACACTAGGGTAAACACTAGGGTAAACACTATCAGCTAACACTAGGGTAAACACTATCAGCTAACTCTAGGGTTAACACTATCAGCTAACTCTAGGGTAAACACTATCAGCTAACACTAGGGTAAACACTATCAGCTAACACTAGGGTAAACACTAGGGTAAACACTATCAGCTAACACTAGGGTAAACACTATCAGCTAACACTAGGGTAAACACTATCAGCTAACTCTAGGGTAAACACTATCAGCTAACACGATGGTAATCACTATCGGACCCACATTAGGGTAAACACCAGGGTAAACACTATCAGCTAACACTAGGGTAAACACTATCAGCTAACTCTAGGGTTAACACTATCAGCTAACACTAGGGTAAACACTAGGGTAAACACTATCAGCCAACACTAGGGTAAATACTATCAGCCAACACTAGGGTAAACACTAGGGTAAATATTATCAGCTAACACTAGGTAAACACTATCAGCTAACACTAGGGTAAACACTAGGGTAAACACTATCAGCCAAAACTAGGGTAAACTAGGGTAAATACTATCAGCTAACACTAGGGTAAACACTATCAGCTAACACTAGGGTAAACACTAGGGTAAACACTATCAGCCAACACTAGCTATCAGCTAACACTAGGGTAAACACTATCAGCTAACACTAGGGTAAACACTATCTGCTAACACTAGGGTAAACACTATCAGCTAACACTAGGGTTAACACTATCAGCTAACACTAGGGTAAACACTAGGGTAAATACTATCAGCTAACACTAGGGTAAACACTATCAGCTAACACTAGGGTAAACACTATCAGCCAAAACTAGGGTAAACACTATCAGCTAACACTAGGGTAAACACTAGGGTAAAAACTATCAGCTAACACTAGGGTAAACACTAGGGTAAATACTATCAGCTAACACTAGGGTAAACACTATCAGCTAACACTAGGGTAAACACTATCTGCTAACACTAGGGTAAACACTATCAGCTAACACTAGGGTAAATACTATCAGCTAACACTAGGGTAAACACTAGGGTAAATACTATCAGCTAACACTAGGGTAAACACTATCAGCTAACACTAGGATAAACACTAGGGTAAACACTATCAGCCAAAACTAGGGTAAACACTATCAGCTAACACTAGGGTAAACACTAGGGTAAATACTATCAGCTAACACTAGGGTAAACACTAGGGTAAATACTATCAGCTAACACTAGGGTAAACACTATCAGCTAACACTATCACTAGGGTAAACACTATCAAACACTAGGGTAAACACTATCTGCTAACACTAGGGTAAACACTATCAGCAAACACTAGGTTTAACACTATCAGCTAACACTAGGGTAAACGCTAGGGTAAATACTATCAGCTAACATTAGGGTACACTATCAGCTAACAACACTAGGGTAAATAGGGTAAATACTATCAGCTAACGCTAGGGTAAACACCATCAGCTAACACTAGGGTAAACACTACACTAGGGTACACTATCAGCTAACACTAGTGTAAACACTATCAGCTAACACTAGGGTAAACACTAGGGTAAACACTATCAGCCAAAACTAGGTAAACACTATCAGCTAACACTACACTAGGGTAAATACTATCAGCTAACACTAGGGTAAACACTATCAGCTAACACTAGGGAAAACACTAGGGTAAACACTATCAGCCAACACTAGGGTAATTACTATCAGCTAACACTAGGGTAAACACTATCGGCTAACACTAGGTAAACACTATCTGCTAACACTAGGGTAAACACTATCAGCTAACACTAGGGTTAACACTATCAGCTAACACTAGGGTAAACCTAGGTAAATACTATCAGCTAACACTAGGGTAAACACTATCAGCTAACACTAGGGTAAACATTAGGATAAACACTATCAGCCAAAACTAGGGTAAACACTATCAGCTAACACTAGGGTAAACACTAGGGTAAATACTATCAGCTAACACTAGGGTAAACACTAGGGTAAATACTATCAGCTAACACTAGGGTAAACACTATCAGCTAACACTAGGGTAAACACTAGGGTAAACACTATCAGCCAACACTAGGGTAATTACTATCAGCTAACACTAGGGTAAACACTATCGGCTAACACTAGGGTAAACACTATCTGCTAACACTAGGGTAAACACTATCAGCTAACACTAGGGTTAACACTATCAGCTAACACTAGGGTAAACACTAGGGTAAATACTATCAGCTAACACTAGGGTAAACACTATCAGCTAACACTAGGGTAAACACTATCAGCCAAAACTAGGGTAAACACTATCAGCTAACACTAGGGTAAACACTAGGGTAAAAACTATCAGCTAACACTAGGGTAAACACTAGGGTAAATACTATCAGCTAACACTAGGGTAAACACTATCAGCTAACACTAGGGTAAACACTATCTGCTAACACTAGGGTAAACACTATCAGCTAACACTAGGGTAAATACTATCAGCTAACACTAGGGTAAACACTAGGGTAAATACTATCAGCTAACACTAGGGTAAACACTATCAGCTAACACTAGGGTAAACACTAGGGTAAACACTATCAGCCAAAACTAGGGTAAACACTATCAGCTAACACTAGGGCAAACACTAGGGTAAATACTATCAGCTAACACTAGGCAAACACTAGGGTAAATACTATCAGCCAACACTAGGGTAAACACTATCAGCTAACACTAGGGTAAACACTATCTGCTAACACTAGGGTAAACACTATCAGCTAACACTAGGGTAAATACTATTAGCTAACACTAGGGTAAACACTAGGGTAAATACTATCAGCTAACACTAGGGTAAACACTATCAGCTAACACTAGGGTTAACACTAGGGTAAACACTATCAGCCAAAACTAGGGTAAACACTATCAGCTAACACTAGGGTAAACACTAGGGTAAATACTATCAGCTAACACTAGGGTAAACACTAGGGTAAATACTATCAGCTAACACTAGGGTAAACACTATCAGCTAACACTAGGGTAAACACTAGGGTAAACACTATCAGCCAACACTAGGGTAATTCCTATCAGCTAACACTAGGGTAAACACTATCGGCTAACACTAGGGTAAACACTATCTGCTAACACTAGGGTAAACACTATCAGCAAACACTAGGGTTAACACTATCAGCTAACACTAGGGTAAACGCTAGGGTAAATACTATCAGCTAACATTAGGGTACACTATCAGCTAACAACACTAGGGTAAACGCTAGGGTAAATACTATCAGCTAACGCTAGGGTAAACACCATCAGCTAACACTAGGGTAAACACTAGGGTAAACACTAGGGTACACTATCAGCTAACACTAGTGTAAACACTATCAGCTAACACTAGGGTAAACACTAGGGTAAACACTATCAGCCAAAACTAGGGTAAACACTATCAGCTAACACTAGGGTAAACACTAGGGTAAATACTATCAGCTAACACTAGGGTAAACACTATCAGCTAACACTAGGGAAAACACTAGGGTAAACACTATCAGCCAACACTAGGGTAATTACTATCAGCTAACACTAGGGTAAACACTATCGGCTAACACTAGGGTAAACACTATCTGCTAACACTAGGGTAAACACTATCAGCTAACACTAGGGTTAACACTATCAGCTAACACTAGGGTAAACACTAGGGTAAATACTATCAGCTAACACTAGGGTAAACACTATCAGCTAACACTAGGGTAAACATTAGGATAAACACTATCAGCCAAAACTAGGGTAAACACTATCAGCTAACACTAGGGTAAACACTAGGGTAAATACTATCAGCTAACACTAGGGTAAACACTAGGGTAAATACTATCAGCTAACACTAGGGTAAACACTATCAGCTAACACTAGGGTAAACACTATCTGCTAACACTAGGGTAAACACTATCAGCTAACACTAGGGTAAATACTATCAGCTTTAAACACTAGGGTAAATACTATCAGCTAACACTAGGGTAAACACTATCAGCTAACACTTGGGTAAACACTAGTAAACACTATCAGCCAACAAACTAGGGTAAACACTATTAGCTAACACTAGGGTAAACACTATAAATACATCAGCTAACACTAGGGTAAACACTATCAGCCAACACTAGGGTAAACACTATCTGCTAACACTAAGGTAAACACTATCAGCTAACACTAGGGTAAATACTATCAGCTAACACTAGGGTAAACACTAGGGTAAACACCATTAGGGTAAACTAAGCTAACACTAGGGTAAACTCTAGGGTAGACAATATCAGCTAATCACTAGGGTAAACACTAGGGTAAATACTATCAGCTTTAGGTAAACACTAGGTAAATACTACCTAACACTAGGGTAAACACTTTAACACTAGGGTAAACATCATAAGCCACACTAGGGTAATTACTATCAGCTAACACTAGGTAAACACTATCGGTTCACTAGGGTAAATCTGCTAACCAGGGTAAACACTATCTAACCAGGTTAACGATCAGCTAACACTAGGGCCAACTGTGCTTTAGGGTACACTATCAGCTAACACTAGGTAAACCAACTGTGCTTAGGGTAAACACCATCAGCTAACACTAGGGTAAACACTAGGGTACCAACTAACACTAGTGTAAACACTGATCAGCTAACACTAGGGTAAACACTACAGCAACACTAGGGTAAACACCATCAGCTATCAGCCACTAGGGTAAATTATATCAGCAACTGTGTTGATCAGCCACTAGGGCCTATTACTATAGGGTAAACACTGATCAGCCACTAGGGCCAGCCACTGTGTAAACACTGATCAGCTAACACTAAGGTAAACACTATCAGCTGTGCTAACACTGGTATCAGCTAACACTAGGTAAACTCTAGGGTAGACCAGCTAATCTGTGTTGATCAAACAGTCACTAAACAACGGGTTATCTCCTGAAATCTAGTGTTGATCAGCCACTACGGCCAACTGTGTTGATCAGCCACTAGGGCCAACTGTGTTGATCAGCCACTAGGGCCAACTGTGTTGATCAGCCACTAGGCCAACTGTGTTGATCAGCTAATAAGGCCAACTATGTTGATCAGCTACTAGGGCCAACTGTGTTGATCAGCGACTAGGGCCAACTGTGTTGATCAGCCACTAGGGCCAACTGTGTTGATCAGCTACTAGGGCCAACTGTGTTGATCAGCTACTAGGGCCAACTGTGTTGATCAGCTACTAGGGCCAACTGTGTTGATCAGCTACTAGGGCCAACTGTGTTGATCAGCTACTAAGGCCAACTGTGTTGATCAGTCTACTAGGGCCAACTGTGTTGATCAGCCACTAGGGCCAACTGTGTTGATCAGCCACTAGGGTCAACTGTGTTGATCAGCCACTAGGGCCAACTATGTTGATCAGCCACTAGGGCCAACTATGTTGATCAGCCACTAGGGCCAACTGTGTTGATGATTACACCAGACATGAAGCCTTTTTAGATGAGGCCAGTTTGGTATTCCTCACTATAGGCTGAGATGGGATATAATTCACTATTTTCTTTGAATGACTCCAAAGGAAATTCAACAAAAGCAGGAGAGCTCCTGGCTTTACTTAGAAACCTTTCATATAGCTGTTTATCTTTCCATACGCAATCATTTTTTATCAAACATATTTCACGCTATTAGATCATGGCTGATTCTGGGATGACTGGTGCTTCTACACCTGCAGGTCAAGTCAAAACATATTTCATAGCTATTAGATCATGGCTGATGAATTGAATTAACTTTAGTGTTAACATCTATTCTGGGATGACTGGTGCTTCACAAGGGGTTTTAGGCTGGGTTTCAAATCAAATCAAATCAAATTTTATTTGTCACATACACATGGTTAGCAGATGTTAATGCAGTGTAAGCGAAATGCTTGTGCTTCTAGTTCCGACAATGCAGTAATAACCAACAAGTAATCTAACTAACAATTCCCTAAACTACTGTCTTATACACAGTGTAAGGGGATAAAGAATATGTACATAAGGATATATGAATGAGTGATGGTACAGAGCAGCATAGGCAAGATACAGTAGATGGTATCGAGTACAGTATATACATATGAGATGAGTATGTAAACAAAGTGGCATAGTTAAAGTGGCTAGTGATACATGAATTACATAAGGATGCAGTCGATGATATAGAGTACAGTATAGGGCATATGAGATGAATAATGTACGGTAAGTAACATTATATAAGGTAGCATTGTTTAAAGTGGCTAGTGATATATTTACATAATTTCCCATCAATTCCCATTATTAAAGTGGCTGGAGATGAGTCAGTGTCAGTGTGTTGGCAGCAGCCACTCAATGTTAGTGGTGGCTGTTTAACAGTCTGATGGCCTTGAGATAGAAGCTGTTTTTCAGTCTCTCGGTCCCAGCTTTGATGCACCTGTACTGACCTCGCCTTCTGGATGATAGCGGGGTGAACAGGCAGTGGCTCGGGTGGTTGATGTCCTTGATGATCTTTATGGCCTTCCTGTAACATCGGGTGGTGTAGGTGTCCTGGAGGGCAGGTAGTTTGCCCCCGGTGATGCGTTGTGCAGACCTCACTACCCTCTGGAGAGCCTTGCGGTTGAGGCGGAGCAGTTGCCGTACCAGGCGCTGTTTCTGTACAGCACTTTGAGATATCAGCTGATGTAAGAAGGGCTTTATAAATAAATTTGATTTGATGATTTGACTCCCAGTCAGTCTCCAGGCTCTAGAATCTAAAGACAACATTCCATTGAATTCCATTCCATCACGCAACCCTACACTGATTCGATGTCAAACGATCCCTGACCAAGCGTCCATTTCCCCCTGAAGAACTCTCTTGTTTAATAGGGCTTCACTGATCAAATTAGCAGGCCGAGCCAAAAGGCCAGCATCCATCCATAATCACCTCTCTTCTCTGCCTGCCCAGTGCTCCAGGCCTTATCCACATTAGAACCATGCATCAAGCCTTCTTGGATAAGAGGTCTGAAGCCAATGGTAACCTATTCCCTTTAAGGTTCACTACTATTGACCAGAACCCCCCTATATGGTTCACTACTATTGACCAGAACCCCCCTATAAGGTTCACTACTATTGACCAGAACCCCTCTATATGGTTCACTACTATTGACCAGAACCCCCCTATAAGGTTCACTACTATTGACCAGAACCCCCCTATAAGGTTCACTACTATTGACCAGAATCCCACCAATAAGGTTCACTACTATTGACCAGAACCCCCCTATAAGGTTCACTACTATTGACCAGAACCCCCCTATAAGGTTCACTACTATTGACCAGAACCCCCTATAAGGTTCACTACTATTGACCAGAATCCCCCTATATAGTTCACTACTATTGACCAGAACCCCCCTATAAGGTTCACTACTATTGACCAGAACCCCCCTATATGGTTCACTACTATTGACCAGAACCCCCCTATAAGGTTCACTACTATTGACCAGAACCCCCCTATATGGTTCACTACTATTGAC
>NC_088242.1:98647075-98649575 GCF_036934945.1 Oncorhynchus masou masou
CATCGTCTTCAGAGAGCCATCACATCGTCTTCAGAGAGCCATCACATCGTCTTCAGAGAGCCATCACCTAGTCTTCAGAGAGCCATCACATCGTCTTCAGAGAGCCATCACATCGTCTTCAGAGAGCCATCACCTAGTCTTCAGAGAGCCATCACCTAGTCTTCAGAGAGCCATCACATAGTCTTCAGAGAGCCATCACCTAGTCTTCAGAGAGCCATCACATCGTCTTCAGAGAGCCATCACCTAGTCTTCAGAGAGCCATCACATCGTCTTCAGAGAGCCATCACCTAGTCTTCAGAGAGCCATCACATCAGTCTTCCAGAGAGCCATCACCTAGTCTTCAGAGAGCCATCACATCGTCTTCAGAGAGCCATCACGTCAGTCTTCAGAGAGCCATCACCTAGTCTTCAGAGAGCCATCACATCGTCTTCAGAGAGCCATCACATCGTCTTCAGAGAGCCATCACATCGTCTTCAGAGAGCCATCACATCGTCTTTCAGAGAGCCATCACATGCTGTCTTCAGAGAGCCATCACTCAGTCTTCAGAGAGCCATCACATACGTCTTCAGAGAGCCATCACGTAGGTCTTCAGAGAGCCATCACATCGTCTTCAGAGAGCCATCACATCGTCTTCAGAGAGCCATCACATCGTCTTCTGCTGAGCCATCACATCGTCTTCAGAGAGCCATCACATCGTCTTCAGAGAGCCATCACATAGTCTTCAGAGAGCCATCACATAGTCTTCTACTGTATTCTAAAACCACTGAAGATGGATGACAGAGACACGTGGCCTAGGGAAGGCAAGCAAGGCACACACACACACGCACACCACACACACACGCATGCACACGCGCACACACACGCAAACACACACACACAGTCCTAGGAGGACGTTAGGTCAGTGTGTGTCATGTCATCTGCCAGGTGCCAAACACATTCTCTCTGCCACGGGACATTCAACTCGACATGATTTACTGCTCTGTTTACGGCTGAAATGTTGCAGCCTCAACTCACAGCGGTAAAGTTATTTATGTACAATGGAGTTTATGGCTCGATGCTCCAAACCAATGAAAACGTCCGTGAGGAACATCTTTGACTCGTTAGTGGATGACATCATTGTTCTAGTGAGTAGGAAGCAGTATGTTCCTTGGAACACTACCCTTTTTATATTGATCTTCTTACGTCCAAAATGACATCCTGCTCCCTACAGTTATAATCTTTCTAGTCTATTTGATCCTGTGTTTCTGTTAACTCTGTGTTCTTTCTCTCTGCGTTGTTGGGCCCGTTCTACACATGTTTACAAAGCATGTGTCAAATACAATTGGATTTGATTTGACATGGTGCACTTCTTTTGACCAGAGCACTATGGACCCTGGTGGCACCCTCTCACATTAGTGAGAGGGTGCCAGTTGGGACACCCAAAATCTAACAGTCTACTGGTGACTCTACTGGTGACTCTACTGGTGGTGACTCTACTGGTGGTAACTCTACTGGTGGTAACTCTACTGGTGGTGACTCTACTGGTGGTAACTCTACTGGTGGTGATTACTGGTGGTAACTCTACTGGTGACTCTACTGGTGGTGACTCTACTGCTGTGACTCTACTGGTGGTGACTCACTGGTGGTGACTCTACTGGTGGTGACTCTACTGGTGACTCTACTGGTGGTGAATCTACTGGTGGTGACTCTACTGGTGACTCTACTGGTGGTGACTAGACCTACTGGTGGTGACTCTACTGGTGACTCTACTGGTGACTCTACTGGTAACTCTACTGCTAACTCTACTGGTGACTCTACTGGTGGTGACTCTACTGGTGACTCTACTGGTGGTGACTCTACTGGTGGTGACTACTGGTGACTCTACTGGTGGTGACTCTACTGGTGACTCTACTGGTGGTGACTCTACTGGTGACTCTACTGGTGACTCTACTGCTAACTCTACTGGTGGTGACTCTACTGGTGACTCTACTGGTGGTGACTCTACTGGTAACTCTACTGGTGACTCTACTGGTGACTCTACTGGTGACTCTACTGGTGGTGACCTACTGGTGACTCTACTGGTGGTGAATCTACTGGTAACACTACTGGTGACTCTACTGCTGGTGACTTACTGGTGACACTACTGGTGACTTACTCTGGTAACTCTACTGGTGACTCTACTGGTGGTGACTCTACTGGTAACTCTACTGGTGACTCTACTGGTGGTGACTCTACTGGTGGTTACTTCTATTGGTAACTCTACTGGTGGTGACTCTACTGGTGACGCGACTGGTGGTGACTCTACTGGTGGTGACTCTACTGGTGACTCTACTGGTGGTGACTCTACTGGTAACTCTACTGGTGGTGACTCTACTTGTAACTCTACTGGTGACTCGACTGCTGGTGACTCTACTGCTGGTGACTCTACTGGTAACTCTACTGGTGACTCTATTGGTGACTCTACTGCTGGTGATTACTGGTGACTCTACTGGCGACTCTACTGGTGACTCTACTGCTGGTG
>NC_088242.1:98652231-98737231 GCF_036934945.1 Oncorhynchus masou masou
AGTGTTGTCTTAGGTCTCTCTGTCTAGTGTTGTCTTAGGTCTCTCTGTCTAGTGTTGTCTTAGGTCTCTCTGTCTCTGTCTAGTGTTGTCTTAGGTCTCTCTGTCTAGTGTTGTCTTAGGTCTCTCTGTCTAGTGTTGTCTTAGGTCTCTCTCTCTCTCTAGTGTCTTAGGTCTCTGTCTAGTGTTGTCTTAGTGTTGTCTTAGGTCTCTCTGTCTGTCTAGTGTTGTCTTAGGTCTCTCTCTGTCTAGTGTTGTCTTAGGTCTCTGTCTAGTGTTGTCTTCTCTGTCTAGTGGTGTCTTAGGTCTCTCTGTCTAGTGTTGTCTTAGGTCTCTCTCTCTGTCTAGTGTTGTCTTAGGTCTCTCTGTCTAGTGTTGTCTTAGGTCTCTCTGTCTAGTGTTGTCTTAGGTCTCTCTCTCTGTCTAGTGTTGTCTTAGGTCTCTCTCTCTGTCTAGTGTTGTCTTAGGTCTCTCTGTCTAGTGTTGTCTTAGGTCTCTCTGTCTAGTGTTGTCTTAGGTCTCTCTGTCTAGTGTTGTCTTAGGTCTCTCTGTCTAGTGTTGTCTTAGGTCTCTCTGTCTAGTGTTGTCTTAGGGTCTAGTGTTGTCTCTGTCTAGTGTTGTCTTAGGTCTCTCTGTCTAGTGTTGTCTTAGGTCTAGTGTTGTCTTAGGTCTCTGTCTAGTGTTGTCTTAGGTCTCTCTGTCTAGTGTTGTCTTAGGTCTCTCTCTCTGTCTAGTGTTGTCTTAGGTCTCTCTCTGTCTAGTGTTGTCTTAGGTCTCTCTCTGTCTAGTGTTGTCTTAGGTCTCTCTCTCTCTGTCTAGTGTTGTCTTAGGTCTCTCTCTCTGTCTAGTGTTGTCTTAGGTCTCTCTGTCTAGTGTTGTCTCTCTCTGTCTAGTGTTGTCTTAGGTCTCTGTCTAGTGTTGTCTTGTCTAGTGTTGTCTTAGGTCTCTCTCTGTCTAGTGTTGTCTTAGGTCTCTCTGTCTAGTGTTGTCTTAGGTCTCTTAGGTCTCTCTGTCTAGTGTTGTCTTAGGTCTCTCTGTCTAGTGTTGTCTCTCTGTCTAGTGTTGTCTTAGGTCTCTCTGTCTAGTGTTGTCTCTCTGTCTAGTGTTGTCTTAGGTCTCTCTCTCTGTCTAGTGTTGTCTTAGGTCTCTCTGTCTGTCTAGTGTTGTCTTAGGTCTCTCTGTCTAGTGTTGTCTTAGGTCTCTCTGTCTAGTGTTGTCTGTCTCTCTGTCTAGTGTTGTCTTAGGTCTCTCTGTCTAGTGTTGTCTTAGGTTGTCTAGTGTTGTCTTAGGTCTCTCTCTGTCTAGTGTTGTCTTAGGTCTCTCTGTCTAGTGTTGTCTTAGGTCTCTCTGTCTAGTGTTGTCTTAGGTCTCTCTCTCTGTCTAGTGTTGTCTTAGGTCTCTCTCTCTGTCTAGTGTTGTCTTAGGTCTCTCTGTCTAGTGTTGTCTTAGGTCTCTCTCTGTCTAGTGTTGTCTTAGGTCTCTCTCTGTCTAGTGTTGTCTTAGGTCTCTCTCTCTGTCTAGTGTTGTCTTAGGTCTCTCTCTGTCTAGTGTTGTCTTAGGTCTCTCTCTCTCTAGTGTTGTCTTGTCTCTCTCTGTAGTGTGTCTTAGGTCTGTCTAGTGTTGTCTTAGGTCTCTCTCTGTCTAGTGTTGTCTTAGGTCTCTCTCTGTCTAGTGTTGTCTTAGGTCTCTCTGTCTAGTGTTGTCTCTCTGTCTAGTGTTGTCTTAGGTCTCTCTCTCTCTGTCTAGTGTTGTCTTAGGTCTCTCTCTCTCTGTCTAGTGTTGTCTTAGGTCTCTCTCTCTGTCTAGTGTTGTCTTAGGTCTCTCTCTCTGTCTAGTGTTGTCTTAGGTCTCTCTCTGTCTAGTGTTGTCTTAGGTCTCTCTCTCTAGTGTTGTCTTAGGTCTCTCTGTCTAGTGTTGTCTTAGTCTCTCTCTCTGTCTAGTGTTGTCTTAGGTCTCTCTCTGTCTAGTGTTGTCTTAGGTCTCTCTCTGTCTAGTGTTGTCTTAGGTCTCTCTCTGTCTAGTGTTGTCTTAGGTCTCTCTCTGTCTAGTGTTGTCTTAGGTCTCTCTCTGTCTAGTGTTGTCTTAGGTCTCTCTCTCTCTAGTGTTGTCTTAGGTCTCTCTGTCTAGTGTTGTCTTAGGTCTCTCTCTCTGTCTAGTGTTGTCTTAGGTCTCTCTCTCTAGTGTTGTCTTAGGTCTCTCTCTCTCTCTAGTGTTGTCTTAGGTCTCTCTCTCTCTCTAGTGTTGTCTTTGGTCTCTCTGTCTAGTGTTGTCTTAGGTCTCTCTCTGTCTAGTGTTGTCTTAGGTCTCTCTCTGTCTAGTGTTGTCTTAGGTCTAGTGTTGTCTCTCTCTGTCTAGTGTTGTCTTAGGTCTCTCTCTGTCTAGTGTTGTCTTAGGTCTCTCTCTGTCTAGTGTTGTCTTAGGTCTCTCTGTCTAGTGTTGTCTTAGGTCTCTCTGTCTAGTGTTGTCTTAGGTCTCTCTGTCTCTGTCTGGTGTTGTCTTAGGTCTCTCTCTGTCTGGTGTTGTCTTAGGTCTCTCTTCCAGGTGGACAGTAGTCGTGACTTCCTGTGTAATCTATCCAGGTGGACAGTAGTCATGACTTCCTGTGTTATCTATCCAGGTGGACTGTAGTCATGACTTCCTGTGTAATCTATCCAGGTGGACAGTAGTCATGACTTCCTGTGTTATCTATCCAGGTGGACAGTAAGGGAGTGGTGAAGCAGTACCTTCCCAGACACGGTCAGACGATGCTGGACAAGCTGAACCAGCAGCGCCTCGACAACCAGTTCTGTGACATCACGCTGCTGATCGAGGGGGAGGAGCACAGGGCCCACAAGGCTGTGCTGGCCGCCTGCAGCGACTACTTCAACGAGCTGTTTATAGAGAAGGGAGCTGTGTCCAGTCACGAAGCGGTGGTCGACCTGTCAGGTGAGACATGGAGAAGGTGGGTGAGGACGTCTGGTAAAGGACTCCAATGTAAAGGAACCGTTTTGTCTCACGGACTCCAGACCACCGAGGGATGAGTAGGGGTACAAGTCTGTCGAGAGTAGTTATCAGAACAGCAGGAAAAAGGTCACCGTCCTGCGGCCGTATTGGTCCTGAGTTGGATGATGTTTCCCTGTTCATCATCATCATCATCTTATTGAGGTGGTTTGGTCAGAGGAATAACCCGTTTCTCTCTCGCTCTCCCCTCAGGTTTCAGCAAGGTCAGTTTCCTCCCCCTGCTAGAGTTTGCATACACCTCCAACCTCTGCTTCAACTTCTGTGTGATGGCCGACGTTGCCACGTTGGCCCGACACCTTCTGATGGCCGAGGTCCTTCAGATCTGTGAGTCCGTCCACAAGAAGGTAGAGGAGCAGAAGCTGATGGTCTACCAGCAAGGAGACATCCACACGGTGGTGTCCAGCCAGCCGGCACCCCAACAGGCCCCGAATGAAGACCCTGGGGCCTACATTATGACCATCGGCAGCGACGGCCATGCTGTGGTGACTCATACTGGGCTCGCTGGAGCAGGGGAGGACCTGGACTCCCTGGCTGTCGTGGAAAACACAACAGAGTCCTTCAGAGGGGATCTGACGTCTGTCGTCAACCAGGCTCTGGGAGGTGAACCAGGGGAGACTATGACCGTGGTTGGGGAGGCAGGGTCCGAGACGGTGACTCTAGTCACCCACAGCGGCCAGGCCCGGGTCGGCGAGTCGGTCACCCTCTTCTCCCCTACTGGAGAGACAGAGACCATGACGGTGGTGACCCACAGCGGCCAGGCCCGGGTCGGCGAGTCGGTCACCCTCTTCTCCCCTACTGGAGAGACAGAGACCATGACGGTGGTGACCCACAGCGGCCAGGCCGGAGCCAATGAGTCCCTGGCCGTGGTGTCAGCCTGTCTGGCCCTGGAGCAACAGCAGCATGATGAGGGAGACTCGCTCTCCATGGAGCCGGGGGCCTTCCTCATCAGCGTGGACCCAGGGAAGGTGGCCCCTACTGAGGTGGTCCATCTGGCTGTAGAGCCACCTGATGTCCAGGTGGATCCAGCACCCCAGGAGGGAGAGACGTCGGCACACCAGACCGTCGATCCAGCACCCCAGGCCGAGCCCCAGCCCCCCGCTGCTCCCCAACCCCCCAAGAGGAAGAGAGGACGTCCTGCCAAGGTGAAGCATGAGGTGATCGAGGAGCCAGAGTCTCCTGTCGAGGTGGTGGAGGTGCCAGAGCCGGTCTCGACTCTTGCGGAGGAGGTTCAGAGGACCCATGACCCCTATAAGAGACGCCTTCGGCAGCGTTCCATGGGGGAGGGGGGGTACGTCAGGCTACACATGGGGCTGGAGGAGGACAGAGAGGACAAGAAGGGAGTCCAGATCCCACAGCGCCCCAGCACCCCCAAGGTAGGTTGAACGGAATCACAGTCACTATAGATTCATGCATGGATAAAACATCAGCTTTTGCGTGTGTGTGTGTGTGTGTGTCTCTCTCTCGTAGAATAATAGTGAAGACATCAAAACTATGAAATAACACATGGAATCATGTAGTAACCAAAACATATATTTGAGATTCTTCAAAGGAGCCACCCTTTGCCTTGATGACAGCTTTGCACACTCTTGGCATTCTCTCAGCCAGCTTCATGAGGAATGCTTTTCCAACAGTATTTAAGGAGTTCCCACATATGCTGAGCACTTGTTGGCTGCTTTTCCTTCACTCTGCGGTCCGACTCATCCCAAACCATCTCAGTTGAGTTGAGGTCAGGTGATTGCTGAGGCCAGGTCATCTGATGCAACACTCCATCACTCTCCTTCCTGGTCAAATAGCCCTGACACAGCCTGGAGGTGTGTTTGGTCATTGTCCTGTTGAAAAACAAATGATATTCCCACTAAACCCAAACCTAATGGGATAGTGTAACGCTGCAGAATGTTGTAGTAGCCATGGTGGTTAAGTGTGCCTTAAATTCTAAATAAATCACTGACAGTGTCACCCAGCAAAGAACCATCACACCTCCTCCTCCATGCTTCACGGTGGGAACCACACATGCTCAGATTTGGACTCATCAGACCAAAGGACAGATGGCCATTGCTCGTGTTTCTTGGCCCAAGCAAGTCTCTTCTTCTTATTATTCTGAGGTTGGTATCTCTAATGAACTTATCCTCTGCAGCAGGGAACTCTGGGTCTTTCCTGTGGCGCCAGTTTCATCATAGTGCTTGATGGTTTTTTGCGACTGCACTTGTAGAAACTATCGATGTTCTTGAAATTTTCCGTATTGACTGACCTTCATGTCTTAGAGTAATGAAGGACTGTCGTTACTCTTTGATTATTTGAGCTGTTCTTGTCATAATATGGACTTGGTCTTTTACCAAATAGGGCGATCTTCTGTATACCACCCCTACCTTGTCACAACACAACTGATTCGCTCAAATGCATTAAGAAGGAAAGACATTTGACAAATTAAGTTATAACAAGGCACACCTGTTAATTAAAATGCATTCCAGGTGACTACCTCATGAAGCTGGTTGAGAGAATGCCAAGAGTGTGCAAAGCTGTCATCAAGGCAAAAGGTGGCTACTTTGAAGAAACTCAAATATAAAATATATTTATATTTGTTTAACACTTGTTTTTGGTTACTACATGATTCCATGTGTTATTTCATAATTTTGATTTCTTCACTATTACTCTACAATGTAGAGAATAATTGGGGCTACACATTTTTTTATTAATTAAAATTAAAACTAACCCTTGAATTAGTAGGTGTGTCCAAACGTAACCTGTGTGTGTGTGTGTTACCCATCCTAACTGTTCTGTATTTCTTTTCCAAACCCCAACACCCTCAAGAAGAGGGGTAGACCCGCCAAGAGGCACGTTGAAGAGATGGAAGCTGCTGTGGCCGGCATGGAGAATGTTGTCCAGACAGAGCCTGAGGGCGTCCAATCACCAGACGGCATTCTATATGGAGCACCTATCACAGAGCAGCCCGTGGGGCAGGGGCCCGAGCCGGGTCAAGGCCCCGCCCAGCCAGATGGAGGGAGTGAGGTGGAGGGAGAACACGCCTGTTCAGAGTGTGGACTGTCGTTTCACAGGCGCTATGCGCTCATCATGCACACGCTCAAACACGAGAAGACCAGAGGATACAAGTGCACTGTACGTATGTATGATGTCAGTTGGTCCTTTTGTGGCAGGGCTGAAATGCAGTGGAAATGTTTTTCAACTTTTGGCCACAACTGTAGTAGTGCAGGTACCAACAACACTGTTCTCTAGATGAAGTAGTGTCTCTAAATAGGTCTGTGAGTCATCTCCGACACATAAACTACTGGAGGCAGGGGGCTGGAGGCAGGGGGCTGGAGGCAGGGGCCTGGAGGCAGGGGCCTGGAGGCAGGGGGCTGGAGGCAGGGGCCTGGAGGCAGGGGCCTGGAGGCAGGGGCCTGGAGGCAGGGGCCTGTGGGCAGGGGGCTGGGGGCAGGGGCCTGGGGGCAGGGGCCTGGAGGCAGGGGGCTGGAGGCAGGGGGCTGGAGGGGTCGTGAGACACTGGTCTGAGTCATTTATGACTGTCAGCCACCTCTCTTTAGAGATGATGTAGCTCTGAGTGAACAGAGATGTTATAGTGTTGTCTCCAGGGTTCCCCTACAGGCAGCCACCTCTCTTTAGAGATGATGTAGCTCTGAGTGAACAGAGATGTTATAGTGTTGTCTCCAGGGTTCCCCAACAGGCAGCCACCTCTCTTTAGAGATGATGTAGCTCTGAGTGAACAGAGATGTTATAGTGTTGTCTCCAGGGTTCCCCTACAGGCAGCCACCTCTCTTTAGAGATGATGTAGCTCTGAGTGAACAGAGATGTTATAGTGTTGTCTCCAGGGTTCCCCAACAGGCAGCCACCTCTCTTTAGAGATGATGTAGCTCTGAGTGAACAGAGATGTTATAGTGTTGTCTCCAGGGTTCCCCTACAGGTGGCCTGCGGGTGATTTTATTTGGCCCCCAAGTTTTCTGAGCGGGATAAAAGAGGTGTTTATAAATATACACTGCTCAAAAAAATAAAGGGAACACTTAAACAACACAATGTAACTCCAAGTCAATCACACTTCTGTGAAATCAAACTGTCCACTTAGGAAGCATCACTGATTGACAATAAATTCCACATGCTGTTGTGCAAATGGAATAGACAACAGGTGGAAATTATAGGCAATTAGCAAGACACCCCCAATAAAGGAGTGGTTCTGCAGGTGGGGACCACAGACCACTTCTCAGTTCCTATCAAATCAAAATCAAATTTATTTGTCACATACACTTGGTTAGCAGATGTTAATGCGAGTGTAGCGAAATGCTTTGCTTCCTGGCTGATGTTTTGGTCACTTTTGAATGCTGGCGGTGCTTTCACTCTAGTGGTAGCATGAGGCGGAGTCTACAACCCACACAAGTGGCTCGGGTAGGGCAGCTCATCCAGGATGGCACATCAATGCGAGCTGTGGCAAGAAGGTTTGCTGTGTCTGTCAGCATAGTGTCCAGAGCATGGAGGCGCTACCAGGAGACAGGCCAGTACATCAGGAGACGTGGAGGAGGCCGTAGGAGGGCAACAACCCAGCAGCAGGACCGCTACCTCCGCCTTTGTGCAAGGAGGAGCAGGAGGAGCACTGCCAGAGCCCTGCAAAATGACCTCCAGCAGGCCACAAATGTGCATGTGTCTGCTCAAACGGTCAGAAACAGACTCCATGAGGGCCCGACGTCCACAGGTGGGGGTTGTGCTTACAGCCCAACACCGTGCAGGACTTTTGGCATTTGCCAGAGAACACCAAGATTGGCAAATTCGCCACTGGCGCCCTGTGCTCTTCACAGATGAAAGCAGGTTCACACTGAGCACGTGACAGACGTGACAGAGTCTGGAGACGCCATGGAGAACGTTCCTCTGCCTGCAACATCCTCCAGCATGACCGGTTTGGCGGTGGGTCAGTCATGGTGTGGAGTGGCATTTCTTTGGGGTGCCCGCACAGCCCTCCATGTGCTCGCCAGAGGTAGCCTGGCTGCCATTAGGTACCGAGATGAGATCCTCAGACCCCTTGTGAGACCATATGCTGGTGCGGTTGGCCCTGGGTTCCTCCTAATGCAAGACAATGCTAGACCTCATGTGGCTGGAGTGTGTCAGCAGTTCCTGCAAGAGGAAGGCATTGATGCTATGGACCGCCCGTTCCCCAGACCTGAATCCAATTGAGCACATCTGGGACATCATGTCTCGCTCCATCCACCAAAGCCATGTTGCACCACAGACTGTCCAGGAGTTGGCGGATGCTTTAGTTCAGGTCTGGGAGGAGATCCCTCAGGAGACCATCTGCCACCTCATCAGGAGCATGCCCAGGCGTTGTAGGGAGGTCATACAGGCACGTGGAGGGCACACACACTACTGAGCCTCATTTTGACTTGTTTTAAGGACATTACATCAAAGTTGGATCAGCCTGTAGTGTGGTTTTCCACTTTAATTTTGAGTGTGACTCCAAATCCAGACCTCCATGGGTTGATACATTTGATCATTTCCATTGATCATTTTTGTGTGATTTTGTTGTCAGCACATTCAACTATGTAAAGAAAAAAGTATTTAATGAGAATATTTCAATCATTCAGATCTAGGATGTGTTATTTTAGTGTTTATTTTTTGAGCAGTGTATATATGAGGATAAAAAAAATACGTTTTTATATACATAGAATTAAAACATGTATATTAAAAATGTTTATTTATTTTATATATACATAAACCTTTCTTTGATCAAAAAATATGAATTTGTATATATGTAAAATCTCTCTGTGTGTGTGTATACACAGTGGGGCAAAAAAGTATATAGTCAGCCACCAATTGTGCAAGTTCTCCCACTTAAAAAGATGAGAGGCCTGTAATTTTCATCATAGGTACACTTCAATTATGACAGACAAAATTAGAAAAAAATCCAGAAAATCACATTGTAGGATTTTTAATGAATTTATTTGCAAATTATGGTGGAAAATAAGTATTTGGTCACCAACAAACAAGCAAGATTTCTGGCTCTCACAGACCTGTAACTTATTCTTTAAGAGGCTCCTCTGTCCTCCACTCGTTACCTGTATTAACTTCTTGCGTCGAGCAATCCCGTATCCGGGAGCGTAATCATAGCCTCAAGCTCATTAGCATAACGCAACATTAACTATTCATGAAAATCGCAATTTAAATGAAATAAATATATTCACTCACAAGCTTAGCCTTTTGTTAACAACACTGTCATCTCAGATTTTCAAAATATGCTTTTCAACCATCGCTACACAAGCATTTGTGTAAGAGTATTGATAGCTAGCACAGCATTAAGCCTAGCATTCAGCAGGCAACATTTTCACAAAAACAAGAAAAGCATTCAAATAAAATCATTTACCTTTGAAGAAGTTCGGATGTTTTCAATGAGGAGACTCTGTTAGATAGCAAATGTTCAGTTTTTCCAAAAATAATATTTGTGTCGGAGAAATCGCTCCGTTTGGCGAAGAAAAACCCCGGAAATTCAGTCATTACAACGGCGAACGTTTTTCCAAATTAACTCCATAATATCGACAGAAACATGGCAAACGTTGTTTAGAATCAATCCTCAAGGTGTTTTTCACATATCTATTCGATGATCAATCATTCGTGGCAGTTGACTTTCTCCTCTGAAGCAAATGGTAAAATGCACGCAGCTGGAGATGATGCAATAATTTTGACGGAGGACACCAAGCGGGCATCTGGTAAATGTAGTCTCTTATGGTTAATCTTCCAATGATATGCCTACAAATACATCACAATGCTGCAGACACCTTGGGGAAACGACAGAAAGTGTAGAAAGTGCTCATTCCTGGCGCATTCACAGCCACATAAGGAGACATTGGAACACAGCGCATTCAAAATCTGGGCCATTTCCTGTTTGAAATTTCATCTTGGTTTCGCCTGTAGCATCAGTTCTGTGGCACTCACAGATAATATCTTTGCAGTTTTGGAAATGTCAGTGTTTTCTTTCCAAAGCTGTCAATTATATGCATAGTCGAGCATCTTTTCGTGACAAAATATGTTGTTTAAAACGGGAACGTTTTTTTATCCAAAAATTAAAAGAGCGCCCCCTATATCGAAGAAGTTAATGGTACCTGCTTGAACTTGTTATCAGTATAAAAGACACCTGTCCACAGTCACACTCTAAACTCCACTGTGTCAGCACTATTATTTTATATATACATTAACCTTTCTTTAATAAAAAAGATTAATTTGTATATATGTAAAATCTCTCTCTGTGTGTGTGTGTATATATATATGAGAGAGAGATTTTATATATTCAAATTCATATTTTTTGATGAAAGGTTTATATTAACCTTTTTTTGATTATATATATTTGATATATACATAAACCATCAAAAAATATGAATTTGTGTATATATATATATTACGGAGGGCAGTAATTGGTCCGTTTACACCAGGAGCTCTCAATGACTTATGTACAGTAACACAATCACATCCTTACCCCAGGTAGTCTTTCACTCACGTTGGAAACAGGACTTGGTTGATAACGTTATCTTTGTGATACTAGCTAGACCCCTTCCTAATATTGAGTTGAAACCTCCTCCCCCTTTTTGCCCTCAGAACAGCCTCAATTCGTCACTCAGGGTATGTGATTGTATACAAATGTAAGCAAGGTTTGAAATATATCAGTTTTGGGCTTTTTTGCATTAAATTCTCAGTTTTACAAATGATTTGTAATTATGTTCTGCCCCCCCCACCCGACCATCCGCTCAAGAAAATTGGTCCCGCTGCTGAATCTCGTTGATGATCCCTGCTGTGTGGTCTCAGCAGACTGCAATGCTGACGACACTTCTTCTTTCTCTAGTTATGTAACAAGGAGTTTCAGTACGCTGCCTCTCTGAGGGCCCATCTGGCCAGACACAAGCACCAGAAGAGTCAGAGGCCGACCCTGGTCAGGGTCCCCCAGCCCCACGGCGAGGAGGGCCTCGAGGTGGACGGCAGGACCAAAGGACGCACCAAGAGAGAGTTTGTCTGTGACATCTGTGGGAAGACTCTTCCTAAGCTGTACTCTCTGAGGATCCACATGCTGAACCACACTGGTTAGTTTCCCCGAGCTCTCAGGTGGTAAAGCGCCTGTATATATCTGTTGTTGTTATCAGGGGTTACGTTAAAGCTTTCCCGAAATCAGCATTTTCAAAACACAGACCATCAAAAAACATCTGTTTTTAAACCATTTCGTCTGTGTTTTTAATAATAATGTTTTGTTGATGACAGGAGTTTCTTATGTTTACTATGAAAATACTGCAGCCAGCTACATTTCCTAATGTTTCGCTTAATCCTAAACTTAATCTTAATCCTAAACTTAATCTTAAACTTAATCTTAAAATTAATCTTGCATTTTAACTTAGTTACTTTTCTCCGGTAGTTTTACTATCATCTCTTCCTCTCTGCTATTGGTCAGAGCGAGGTCAGCTGATCGAATGCCTGTTTGTGAACGCGGGAATTTGATTGGTCTGACGACTAGAGCGAAGGTTTCTCATCTGATTGGAGAAACTCAACCCGAAGCACAAACTTAGTCTGAAGTCGAGCAGAAATTACAATGAGAAACATTTTACTTCTGCGTTTACGCAATGCAGCAAGATCGTTAAATATATTTTTTTCTGTGTGAGAAATGTAGAGTTCTGTGTTGACCTGGCATTATTATTATTATTAGTATTATTAGTATTATTATGATTGATTTTAAGAATTCAATTATTAATATTATTATTAGTAGTAGTATTATTATTTATTAGTATTATTATTATTTATTATTATTATTATTATCATTATTATTATTATTAGTAGTAGTAGTAGTATTATTTTTATTAGTATTATTATCATTATTATTAGTATTATTATTATTATTATTATTAGTAGTAGTAGTATTAGTATTATTAGTAGTAGTAGTATTATTATTAGTAGTAGTATTATTGTTATTAGTATTATTTTTATTAGTATTATTATCATTATTATTAGTAGTATTATTAGTAGTAGTATTATTATTAGTATTATTATTATTAGTATTATTAGTATTATTTTTATTATTATTAGTAGTATTATTATTAGTAGTATTATTATTATTAGTATTATTATCATTATTATTATTAGTATTATTATTATTAGTATTATTATTATTATTAGTATTATTATCATTATTATTATTATTAGTAGTAGTATTATTATTAGTAGTATTATTGGTAGTATTATTATTAGTAGTATTATTATTAGTAGTATTATTAGTAGTAGTATTATTAGTAGTATTATTAGTAGTATTATCAGTATTATTATTATTATTAGTATTATTATCATTATTATTATTATTAGTAGTAGTATTATTGTTATTAGTAGTATTATTAGTAGTAGTATTATTATTAGTAGTATTATTAGTAGTATTAGTATTATTATTAGTATTATTATTATTAGTAGTAGTATTAGTAGTATTATTATTATTAGTAGTAGTATTAGTAGTATTATTAGTATTAGTATTATTAGTAGTATTATTAGTATTAGTATTATTAGTAGTATTATTAGTATTATTTTTATTATTATTATTATTATTATTATTATTGATTTTAAGGATTCAATTCTATGGTGGGTTATAGGCTTCTGGCCGTTTAACGGCCATGTTCCTGCAATCACAGAAATTGTATTCACAGAAAAAACTGCATTTATCACTTCAATTTGAAGTTGCCTTTTTAAAGCGGTAAGGCCTATTACCCACGCTGGGTTGTGAATCCTTAATGTCAATAAAGCGATAAGGCCTATTACCCACGCTGGGTTGTGAATCCTTAATGTCAATAAAGCAGTAATGCCTATTAGCCGGTGTTGGGATTGAATCCTAGCCTTGATATTGTTATTCTAATTGTTGTTGTTTCCACAGGGGTCCGGCCCCACTCCTGCAGGGTCTGTGGGAAGACCTTTGCTCATAAACACAGCCTGAAGATGCACAGAGCTCTACATGACGCTGCTAAACAGTTCCACTGTCTGCTCTGTGACAAGTCCTTCGTTAGTAAGAGAAGTCTGGAGGAACACACCAGTATTCACACAGGTACAACATTATCCTAAGACACCAGCATTCACACAACTACAATACAACATTATCCTCAGACACCAGCATTCACACAGGTACAACATTATCCTAAGACACCAGCATTCACACAACTACAATACAACATTATCCTCAGCCACCAGCATTCACACAGGTACAACATTATCCTAAGACACCAGCATTCACACAACTACAATACAACATTATCCTCAGACACCAGCATTCACACAGGTACAACATTATCCTCAGACACCAGCATTCACACAACTACAATACACCATTATCCTCAGACACCAGTATTCACACAACTACAATACAACATTATCCTCAGACACCAGCATTCACACAGATACAACATTATCCTCAGACACCAGCATTCACACAGGTACAACATTCTCCTCAGACACCAGCATTCACACAGGTACAACATTATCCTCAGACACCAGCATTCACACAACTACAATACAACATTATCCTCAGACACCAGTATTCACACTATGGAGCCGTTGAGCTGCTCAGAGCAGAGTTGTCCTGACCGGGCATCCACCATGTTTGCTAGGAAGAGCCAGTATACGTCGGGGTTGGCACAATAGTGTATTAGTCCTCAGTCTGTAGGAACACATTGCTCTCTGGCGATAAGGGGTGTCATACTATACTGTTCACTCAATACAGAAGTCCTTGGTTTGGTTAATCTAAGTGTCTCCGGTAATATCTCTGTCAAATGTCTGGTAATATCTCTGTTGAATGTCTGGTAATATCTCTGTTGAATGTCTGGTAATATCTCTGTTGAATGTCTGGTAATATCTCTGTTGAATGTCTGGTAATATCTCTGTTGAATGTCTGTAATATCTCTGTAATATCTCTGTTGAATGTCTGGTAATATCTCTGTTGAATGTCTGGTAATATCTCTGTTGAATGTCTGGTAATATCTCTGTTGAATGTCTGGTAATATCTCTGTTGAATGTCTGGTAATATCTCTGTTGAATGTCTGGTAATATCTCTGTTGAATGTCTGGTAATATCTCTGTTGAATGTCTGGTAATATCTCTGTTGAATGTCTGGTAATATCTCTGTTGAATGTCTGGTAATATCTCTGTTGAATGTCTGGTAATATCTCTGTTGAATGTCTGGTAATATCTCTTCGAATGTCTGGTAATATCTCTGTCGAATGTCTGGTAATATCTCTGTCGAATGTCTGGTAATATCTCTGTCGAATGTCTGGTAATATCTCTGTCGAATGTCTGGTAATATCTCTGTCGAATGTCTGGTAATATCTCTGTCGAATGTCTGGTAATATCTCTGTCGAATGTCTGGTAATATCTCTGTCGAATGTCTGGTAATATCTCTGTCGAATGTCTGTAATATCTCTGTAATATCTCTGTCGAATGTCTGGTAATATCTCTGTCGAATGTCTGGTAATATCTCTGTCGAATGTCTGGTAATATCTCTGTCGAATGTCTGGTAATATCTCTGTCGAATGTCTGGTAATATCTCTGTCGAATGTCTGGTAATATCTCTGTCGAATGTCTGGTAATATCTCTGTCGAATGTCTGGTAATATCTCTGTCGAATGTCTGGTAATATCTCTGTCGAATGTCTGGTAATATCTCTGTCGAATGTCTGGTAATATGTCTGGTAATATCTCTGTTAAATGTCTGGTAATATCTCTGTTAAATGTCTGGTAATATCTCTGTTAAATGTCTGGTAATATCTCTGTTAAATGTCTGGTAATATCTCTGTTAAATGTCTGGTAATATCTCTGGTAATATCTCTGTTAAATGTCTGGTAATATGTCTGGTAATATCTCTGTTAAATGTCTGGTAATATCTCTGTTAAATGTCTGGTAATATCTCTGGTAATATCTCTGTTAAATGTCTGGTAATATCTCTGGTAATATCTCTGTCAAATGTCTGGTAATATCTCTGTCAAATGTCTGGTAATATCTCTGTTAAATGTCTGGTAATATCTCTGGTAATATCTCTGTTAAATGTCTGGTAATATCTCTGTTAAATGTCAAATGTCTGGTAATATCTCTGGTAATATCTCTGTCAAATGTCTGGTAATATCTCTGTCAAATGTCTGGTAATATCTCTGGTAATATCTCTGTCTCTGGTAATATCTCTGTCAAATGTCTGGTAATATCTCTGTCAAATGTCTGGTAATATCTCTGGTCTGTTAAATGTCTGGTAATATCTCTGTCAAATGTCTGGTAATATCTCTGTCAAATGTCTGGTAATATCTGTTAAATGTCTGGTAATATCTCTGTAATATCTCTGTAAATGTCTGGTAAATGTCTGGTAATATCTCTGTCAAATGTCTGGTAATATCTCTGTCAAATGTCTGGTAATATCTCTGTCAAATGTCTGGTAATATCTCTGGTAATTAAATGTCTGGTAATATCTCTGTTAAATGTCAAATGTCTGTAATATCTCTGGTAATATCTCTGTCAAATGTCTGGTAATATCTCTGTCAAATGTCTGGTAATATCTCTGTCAAATGTCTGGTAATATCTCTGGTAAATGTCTGGTAATATCTCTGTTAAATGTCAAATGTCTGGTAATATCTCTGGTAATATCTCTGTCAAATGTCTGGTAATATCTCTGTCAAATGTCTGGTAATATCTCTGTCAAATGTCTGGTAATATCTCTGTCAAATGTCTGGTAATATCTCTGGTAAATGTCTGGTAATATCTCTGTTAAATGTCAAATGTCTGGTCTGGTAATATCTCTGTCAAATGTCTGGTAATATCTCTGTCAAATGTCTGGTAATATCTCTGTCAAATGTCTGGTAATATCTCTGTCAAATGTCTGGTAATATCTCTGTCAAATGTCTGGTAATATCTCTGTCAAATGTCTGGTAAATGTCTGGTAATATCTCTGTCAAATGTCTGGTAATATCTCTGTCAAATGTCTGGTAATATCTCTGTCAAATGTCTGGTAATATCTCTGTCAAATGTCTGATAATATCTCTGTCAAATGTCTGATAATATCTCTGTCAAATGTCTGATAATATCTCTGTCAAATGTCTGGTAATATCTCTGTCAAATGTCTGGTAATATCTCTGTCAAATGTCTGATAATATCTCTGTCAAATGTCTGATAATATCTCTGTCAGATGTCTGGTAATATCTCTGTCAAATGTCTGGTCTTATCTAAATGTCTTCCAGGTGAATCTAAGTATCTCTGTACCCAGTGTGGCAGGTCGTTCCACCGAGCCTCTGGTCTGAGTAAACACATTAAGAGACACCAGCCCAGACCTGAAGTACGAGGATTCCCTTGCAATCAGTAAGGAACCTGCTTCTCTCCTCATTCTCATACATTCATTTGGATTAAGTAGGTTTATCTGAGTGGGTGAGTTTTGTCTTTTCGTGTGTGTAGTGTGTATGTTACGTGTGTGTGTATAGTGTGTATGTTACGTGTGTGTGTGTGTATAGTGTGTGTATGTTTAGTGTGTGTATAGTGTGTGTGTGTGTGTGTATGTTACAGGTGTATAGTCGTGTGTGTGTGTGTGTGTATGCTCATTCCTGCTGTGTTTCTCTCTGTCAGCTGTTTATTTTAGGTGTGTGAGCAATATTGCCTGTGTAGCTATGTACAAAACGTTAGGAACACCTGCTCTTTCCATACCCTAAGGGAACATTTCGACATTTTCTGTATGGTTAGTGAAAAAGTCCATATTGCAAATGTACCGTCCCTTACTAGACGTCCGAAAACATTTTTAAAATTCGGGGACGGCGTCGGGCCGAGCGGCAGGGCCAGACCTACCGGGAAGTCATCAAATGAACTTTGTCGGACATTCGTTTTTCGTTTTATAAAATAATCAAATTTTGGAAAATCCCACAAGAGGGCATAAGCAATCATACTGCAATTTGACAAAACATCACGAATCACGACGGGCCTTATCTCGAAAACTGAAAATATTTTGAAGCCGAAACTTGGTGAGCATAGGTTTGGCATAATGGGCAGTTGGCCCCGAACAAGATGGCGTCTAGGCCTCAACGGTTTTTGAGTTATGGCCATTTTTCTGGGATTAAAGGTCCAAAATGAAAATAGAGAAATGATTTTTTCACTTCACGTCAAAGTCAAGGAGCCTCCGGTGTCAATAACAAAAAAATCAGCCATTTATCTATCGTCATTTAAGAGAAATCGTACGATGACAGATTTGTGATGTTCAAATATAGTTTTTTTTTTTTCAACGGTTACAGATCCAGTTGCAGGGTGTTCATACGAATATTTTTAAAGTGTGCTGCGGAGCTCTGCGAGATTTCTGTGATTTTCTATGATTTTCTGAAATAACACACACTCACTAAACCCTCCGTAAATAACTCAGTTCTTAACGTAAAGACTTAAAACTCAGAATTCTGTAAAGGCATACCCCAATGAGGATATGAGTTTATTTATAGCTTCCTGTGCCAACAGGAAGTGCCTTAAATGGTGTCATAGGGGCTGTATCCAAGGGTTAAAAAGGTCAGATCTTTTCAAAACTTCATATGTGTGGTTAGGCAACCCTCCTGAACTGTAAAATCAGTCATTTCTCCCAACAGATGTCAAAGAAAACCTCTCACACACACACACAGCAAGGATGGAGTGACAAAGTGTGGTGTTTAAAGACACAGAGAGCAGGCAATGGCATAAACATAATCCCAAGGCCGTGCCGAGTCCAACGAGGTGCCCCGCTTGACCGTAGCTCGCTCGGTCTGAGCGCAGCGACCATGAGAAAAATAGGCCCACAATGAAGCCTGCACCACAATGTCATTTGATTTTGGGTGACAGCGGCGGAACCGTTAAGTTTAGAAGGACAATTCAAACACAGGACTGTTCCTAAGGTCCTCCCGATCTGTGCAAGCCTAACCTTGACCGTGTGGCATTAACCCTTCACAGTTAAAAGGTGTTTACATAAAAACAGTTTGCATTGACTTCTCTCCCCATAGGAATACATTGCCTGCTCCCCTAAATTCAAGCTGGAGTCTATATGGGTTATGAATGCTGTATGAACCTGTCTTCGGTACCAGTCCATCAGGCCACCATAAGGTCTACCTGTGTTGATTCTAAGCTTCCTGGACCAACCGGAAGTGGTTAAAATCGCCCTAAAAGTGTATACCCATACCCTGCCTGCAGTTTGATAGACACAGTGCATTCAACCCGGTGTAAATCAGTCCTGGGCTGGCGTGGTTACACGTGGTCTGCGGTTTTGAGGCTGGTTGGACCTACTGCCAAATTCTCTAAAACAATGTTTGAGGTGGCTTATGGAAGAGAAATTTAACATTAAATTCTCTGGCGACAACTCTGGTGGACATTCCTGCAGTCAGCATGCCTCAACTTCAGACGTGTGACAAAACTGCACATTTTATTGTCCTTATATTGTCCCCAGCACAAGGTACACCTGTGTAAGGATCATGCTGTTGAATCAGCTTTGGAGGGCAGGGCTTCATCCATGTTGTCGGCTGTGTAGGATTCCACGTAGGTTGTTTCCACACAGCGGGATTTCAGTGTCCAGTCTTTGGTGAGGTCAGCGCAATTATTTTTGTTGCTGTTCTTTAGTTCTGTTTGAACCCCCCCCGTTTTCACCTTGTTGAACACGTTAGGGACCACTGTTTGAGAGAAATACTTTCTCCCCGGTGACTTGTATAGTCTGTCCAATTTACGTAGGATTTCTTTGAAGGCGTTTCTCCTCCATTCTGAAGGGAACCATTCCTTTTACTAAAGAACTAATTACACCCTGTAGGCTATAGGATCTATAGCTTCCTCCACCCTGTAGGCTATAGGATCTATAGGTTCCTCCACCCTGTAGGCTATAGCTTCCTCCACCCTGTAGGCTATAGCTTCCTCCACCCTGTAGGCTATAGGATCTATAGCTTCCTCCACCCTGTAGGCTATAGGATCTATAGCTTCCTCCACCCTGTAGGCTATAGGATCTATAGCTTCCTCCACCCTGTAGGCTATAGGATCTATAGCTTCCTCCTCCACCCTGTAGGCTATAGGATCTATAGCTTCCTCCACCCTGTAGGCTATAGGATCTATAGCTTCCTCCTCCACCCTGTAGGCTATAGGATCTATAGCTTCCTCCTCCACCCTGTAGGCTATAGGATCTATAGCTTCCTCCTCCACCCTGTAGGCTATAGGATCTATAGCTTCCTCCTCCACCCTGTAGGCTATAGGATCTATAGCTTCCTCCTCCACCCTGTAGGCTATAGGATCTATAGCTTCCTCCTCCACCCTGTAGGCTATAGGATCTATAGCTTCCTCCTCCACCCTGTAGGCTATAGGATCTATAGCTTCCTCCTCCACCCTGTAGGCTATAGGATCTATAGCTTCCTCCTCCACCCTGTAGGCTATAGGATCTATAGCTTCCTCATGAATTTAGCTTACTGCTGTGGCCTGCCCGGTCCCCAGATCTCAGCCCGGTCCCCAGATCTCAGCCCGGTCCAATGAGATGGAACGAGCTATTTGAAGTGGAGCCACTAGTAGCCAACTGTGGGAAGCATTGGAGTCAACATGGATCAGCATCCCAGTGGAACGTTTTCTACACCTTGTAGAGTCCATACCCTCAACGAATTGAGGCTGTTCTGAGGGCAAAAGGGGGATGCAACACAATATTATGGTGGTGTTCCTAATGTTTTGTAGACAGTCAGTCAGTCAGTGAGCGAGTGATGTCCTGTCCTTACTGGTCTGTATCCCCTTCTCTCCTCCAGCTGTGATAAGAGTTTCTTTGAGGCCAAAGACCTGCAGCAGCACATGAACAAACACCTGGGACTCAAGCCCTTCCAGTGTCAGGTGGGGAATAACAATATTAATAATGGTGCTTTGTTCTATCAGGTATGTGGGAAGTGTTATAGCTGTGTTATATTCTATCAGGTATGTGGGAAGTGTTATAGCTGTGTTTGGTGTTATATTCTATCAGTTATGTGGGAAGTGTGACAGCTGTGTTGGGTTATATTGTGTTCTATCAGGTATGTGGGAAGTGTTATAGCTGTGTTTGGTGTTATATTCTATCAGTTATGTGGGAAGTGTGACAGCTGTGTTGGGTTATATTGTGTTCTATCAGGTATGTGGGAAGTGTTATAGCTGTGTTTGGTGTTATATTCTATCAGTTATGTGGGAAGTGTGACAGCTGTGTTGGGTTATATTGTGTTCTATCAGGTATGTGGGAAGTGTTATAGCTGTGTTGGGTTATATTGTGTTCTATCAGGTATGTGGGAAGTGTTATAGCTGTGTTGGGTTATATTGTGTTCTATCAGGTATGTGGGAAGTGTTATAGCTGTGTTTTTGTGTTATATTCTATCAGGTATGTGGGAAGTGTTATAGCTGTGTTGGGTTATATTGTGTTCTATCAGGTATGTGGGAAGTGTTATAGCTGTGTTGGGTTATATTGTGTTCTATTAGGTATGTGGGAAGTGTTATAGCTGTGTTGGGTTATATTGTGTTCTATTAGGTATGTGGGAAGTGTTATAGTTGTGTTGGGTTATATTGTGTTCTATCAGGTATGTGGGAAGTGTTATAGCTGTGTTTGGGGTTATATTCTATCAGGTATGTGGGAAGTGTTATAGCTGTGTTTGGTGTTATATTCTATCAGGTATGTGGGAAGTGTTATAGCTGTGTTGGGTTATATTGTATCAGGTATGTGGGAAGTGTTATAGCTGTGTTTTGGGGTTATATTCTATCAGGTATGTGGGAAGTGTTATAGCTGTGTTGGGTTATATTGTGTTCTATCAGGTATGTGGGAAGTGTTATAGCTGTGTTTTGGGGTTATATTCTATCAGGTATGTGGGAAGTGTTATAGCTGTGTTTTGGGGTTATATTCTATCAGTTATGTGGGAAGTGTTATAGCTGTGTTGGGTTATATTGTGTTCTATTAGGTATGTGGGAAGTGTTATAGCTGTGTTTGGTTATATTGTATCAGTTATGTGGGAAGTGTGACAGCTGTGTTATATTCTCAGGTATGTGGGAAGTGTTACAGTTGGAAGAAGGACTGGTATTCCCATGTGAAGTCCCACAGTGTGGCAGAGCCTTACAAGTAAGTCACCACCATAGAAATCAAATTCTATTCATCACATGCTTGGTAAACAACCGGTGTGGTCTGGCAGTGAAATGCTTAGTTACGGGTCCTTCCCGACAACGCAGAGAGAAAGAAAATAGAGAAATAATAGAAAAGTAAAAACACGTAATAAAATATATACACAATCAGTAACTATATACGGTACCAAGTTGACCTGCCAGGCTACGAGCTAATTGAGGGAGGTATGCACATATAACTGGGAACCACTTGACAGGTGGTAAACTCTAGCATGGTAAACGATAGTATGTAAAAAAATGGGTCAATGCAGATAGCCCAGGTAGCTATTTGGTTCACTATTTAACTATCTATTTATCAGTCTTATGGCTTTCGGGGGTAGAAGCTGTTCAGGATCCTGTTGGTTCCTGACATCGTTACCGTTCGCTGTGCGTTAGCAGAGAGAACAGTCTATGATGCGGGGCCTTCCTCTGACAACGCCTGGTATCCTGGATGGCAGGAGGCTCGGCCCCGGCGATGTACTGGGCCGTACGCACTACCCTCTGAAGCGCCTTGCAGTCGTCATACCAGGCGGTGATGCAGCCAGTCAAGATGCTCTCAATGGTGCAGAACATTTTGAGGGCCATGCCAAATATTTTCAGCTTCCTGCCCTCTACTCGACTGTTGGTGTGTTTGGACCATGAAAACAATAGATCCCCTCACCACCTGGGGGTGTCTCGTCAGGAAGTCCAGGATCCAAATCAAATGTTATATTTCACATACACATGGTTAGCAGATGTTAATGCGAGTGTAGCGAAATGCCTGGTAAGTGCTGTGCTTGGATCCAGTTGTAGAGGGAGGGGTTCAGTCCCAGGGTCCTTAGCGTAGTGATGACCTTGTAGGGCTCTATGGCGGTGAACGCTGAGCTGTCGTCAAGGAACAGCAATGTCACGTCAATGTTTATTTTGTCCAATTGGGAAAGGACAATGTGGAGTGCAATGGATATTGTGTCATCTGTGGCTCTGTTGGGTAAGTATGCGAATTGGAGTGGGTTCAGGCTGTCTGGGATAGTGGTGTTTGAGCCAAACCAATTTTGCCGCGGTCGCACACCTGCCTGGCTGAAGCTGATGGGTGAAAGAAGTTGACTAGCGCTAGCCTAGGCGTCTTCAAGACACAAGACCTGGTTCGGTTGTTTTCATGTTATCTAGAAGGAGAGTAACTGTGACTCTGCCAAAACAGGACAATGTACAAATGCACAAGAAACACCAACATTAACCGTTACCAAGGCGACACTCCGTCTTAACTCCTCCTCCATATTTACTGGATTGGTTGAACAGTGCAGAAAACCGCCCCCCTCTTTTTCCTTTCTCATCAGGACCAGAATATGCGGGGCGTTTCTTTTAGCCTGCTAGGTTAGGATACCACGAAAACGTTCACAACCTTGACAACAGGCGTTTCTTTTACCCTGCTAGGTTAGGATACCGCTAAAACATTCACAACCTTGACAACAGGTGTTTCCTTTAGCCTGCTAGGTTAGGATACCGCTAAAAGGTTCACAACCTTGACAACAGGCGTTTCTTTTAGCCTGCTAGGTTAGGATACCACGAAAACGTTCACAACCTTGACAACAGGCGTTTCTTTTAGCCTGCTAGGTTAGGTTACCGCTAAAAGGTTCACAACCTTGACAACAGGCGTTTCTTTTAGCCTGCTAGGTTAGGATACCGCTAAAAGGTTCACAACCTTGACAACAGGCGTTTCTTTTAGCCTGCTAGGTTAGGATACCGCTAAAACATTCACAACCTTGACAACAGGCGTTTCTTTTAGCCTGCTAGGTTAGGATACCGCTAAAAGGTTCACAACCTTGACAACAGGCGTTTCTTTTAGCCTGCTAGGTTAGGATACCGCTAAAAGGTTCACAACCTTGACAACAGGCGTTTCTTTTAGCCTGCTAGGTTAGGATACCACGAAAACGTTCACAACCTTGACAACAGGCGTTTCTTTTAGCCTGCTAGGTTAGGTTACCGCTAAAAGGTTCACAACCTTGACAACAGGCGTTTCTTTTAGCCTGCTAGGTTAGGATACCGCTAAAAGGTTCACAACCTTGACAACAGGCGTTTCTTTTAGCCTGCTAGGTTAGGATACCGCTAAAACATTCACAACCTTGACAACAGGCGTTTCTTTTAGCCTGCTAGGTTAGGATACCGCTAAAAGGTTCACAACCTCGACAACAGGCGTTTCTTTTAGCCTGCTAGGTTAGGATACCGCTAAAAGGTTCACAACCTCGACAACAGGCGTTTCTTTTAGCCTGCTAGGTTAGGATACCGCTAAAAGGTTCACAACCTTGACAACAGGCGTTTCTTTTAGCCTGCTAGGTTAGGATACCGCTAAAACGTTCACAACCTCGACAACAGGCGTTTCTTTTAGCCTGCTAGGTTAGGATACCGCTAAAACGTTCACAACCTCGACAACAGGCGTTTCAAAAATGGACACATTTAGTTTACGTTCAAACATGAAACGGCATGCGTTCATATACACATCTTCATACTAATTAGTGTTTCCAGATATGTTATTTATTTTGTCTCTGTTTCTAACGAGTGAGGGATGGAGGGATGATTTAAAGCACTTTGTGACAATTGTTGATGTAAAAAAAAAAAAAATTCCTAGATGATATTTGATTGTTAATCCTTTGTCCTGTAGGTGTAATGTCTGTGGAAAGGAGTTCTTTGAGAAGGCTCTGTTCAGGAGACATGTGAAGAAGGCCACACATGGCAAGAAGGGCAGAGTCAAGCAGAACCTAGAGAGAGAGTGTGAACACTGTGGCAGGAAGTTCACCCAGCTCAGAGAGTACAGACGACACATGAACAACCACCAAGGTGAGACACACACACACACACACACACATACACACACACACACTCGTAAAGCCACAACATGTCTTCAGCCTGATGGCACTTGGTTTACTGTAAATCTGGGGGATGTGGCTGGAGAAATGTGAGCTCAAGTTCATAGCTGGAGCGATGCATGCAATTACTATGCGGGCAACATCGAACACGTAGTGGACTCTAACAGTAAAACGTACTACTCCTTGATGATATAGGGTAAATGTACTCTAAATGGTCTCTAACAGTAAACCTCTACCTGTTGCTCTGCGTCAACCTCTACCTGTCGCTCTGCATCAACCTCTACCTCGCTACCTGTCGCTCTGCATCAACCTCTACCTCGCTACCGGTCGCTCTGCGTCGACCGCTCGCTACCTGTCGCTCTGCGTCGACCGCTCGCTACCTGTCGCTCTGCGTCGACCGCCCGCTACCTGTCGCTCTGCGTCGACCGCCCGCTACCTGTCGCTCTGCGTCGACCGCCCGCTACCTGTCGCTCTGCGTCGACCGCTCGCTACCTGTCGCTCTGCGTCGACCGCCCGCTACCTGTCGCTCTCGTCGACCGATCGCTACCTGTCGCTCTGCGTCGACCGCCCGCTACCTGTCGCTCTGCGTCGACCGTCGCTACCTGTCGCTCTGCGTCGACCGCCCGCTCGTCGACCGCCCGCTACCTGTCGCTCTGCGTCGACCGCTCGCTACCTGTCGCTCTGCGTCGACCGCCCGCTACCTGTCGCTCGCTCGACCGCCCGCTACCTGTCGCTCTGCGTCGACCGCCCGCTACCTGTCGCTCTGCGTCGACCGCTCGCTACCTGTCGCTCTGACCGCCCGACCTGTCGCTCGCCGACCGCCCGCTACCTGTCGCTCTGCGTCGACCGCCCGCTACCTGTCGCTCTGCGTCGACCGCCCGCTACCTGTCGCTCGACCGCTCGCTACCTGTCGCTCTGCGTCGACCGCTCGCTACCTGTCGCTCTGCGTCGACCGCTCGCTACCTGTCGCTCTGCGTCGACCGCTCGCTACCTGTCGCTCTGCGTCGACCGCTCGCTACCTGTCGCTCTGCGTCGACCGCTCGCTACCTGTCTCTCTGCGTCGACCGCCCGCTACCTGTCGCTCTGCATCATCCGCTACCTGTCTCTCTGCATCAACCGCTCGCTACCTGTCGCTCTGCATCAACCGCCGCTACCTGTCGCTCTGCATCAACCCGCTACCTGTCGCTCTGCATCAACCGCCGCTACCTGTCGCTCTGCATCAACCGCTCGCTACCTGTCGCTCTGCATCAACCGCTCGCTACCTGTCGCTCTGCATCAACCGCTCGCTACCTGTCGCTCTGCATCAACCGCTCGCTACCTGTCGCTCTGCATCAACCGCTCGCTACCTGTCGCTCTGCATCAACCGCTCGCTACCTGTCGCTCTGCATCAACCGCTCGCTACCTGTCGCTCTGCATCAACCGCTCGCTACCTGTCGCTCTGCATCAACCGCTCGCTACCTGTCGCTCTGCATCACAGCTAGTTTGAGTGTTTTAATCAACTTACAGTGCCTTGCGAAAGTATTCGGCCCCCTTGAACCTTGCGACCTTTTGCCACATTTCAGGCTTCAAACATAAAGATTTTTGTGAAGAATCAACAACAAGTGGGACACAATCATGAAGTGTTACGATATTTATTGGATATTTCAAACTTTTTTAACAAATCAAAAACTGAAAAATTGGGCGTGCAAAATTATTCAGCCCCTTTACTTTCAGTGCAGCAAACTCTCTCCAGAAGTTCAGTGAGGATCTCTGAATGATCCAATGTTGACCTAAATGACTAATGATGATAAATACAATCCACCTGTGTGTAATCAAGTCTCCGTATAAATGCACCTGCACTGTGATAGTCTCAGAGGTCGGTTAAAAGCGCAGAGAGCATCATGAAGAACAAGGAAAACACCAGGCAGGTCCGAGATACTGTTGTGAAGAAGTTTAAAGCCGGATTTGGATACAAAAAGATTTCCCAAGCTTTAAACATCCCAATGAGCACTGTGCAAGCGATAATATTGAAATGGAAGGAGTATCAGACCACTGCAAATCTACCAAGACCTGGCCGTCCCTCAACTTTCAGCTCATACAAGGAGAAGACTGATCAGAGATGCAGCCAAGAGGCCCATGATCACTCTGGATGAACTGCAGAGATCTACAGCTGAGGTGGGAGACTCTGTCCATAGGACAACAATCAGTCGTATATTGCACAAATCTGGCCTTTATGGAAGAGTGGCAAGAAGAAAGCCATTTCTTAAAGATATCCATAAAAAGTGTTGTTTAAAGTTTGCCACAAGCCACCTGGGAGACACACCAAACATGTGGAAGAAGGTGCTCTGGTCAGATGAAACCAAAATTGAACTTTTTGGCAACAATGCAAAACGTTATGTTTGGCGTAAAAGCAACCCAGCCTCATCACCCTGAACACACCATACCCACTGTCAAACATGGTGGTGGCAGCATCATGGTTTGGGCCTGCTTTTCTTCAGCAGGGACAGGGAAGATGGTTAAAATTGATGGGAAGATGGATGGAGCCAAATACAGGACCATTCTGTAAGAAAACCTGATGGAGTCTGCAAAAGACCTGAGACTGGGACGGAGATTTGTCTTCCAACAAGACAATGATCCAAAACATAAAGCAAAATCTACAATGGAATGGTTCAAAAATAAACATATCCAGGTGTTAGAATGGCCAAGTCAAAGTCCAGACCTGAATCCAATCGAGAATCTGTGGAAAGAACTGAAAACTGCTGTTCACAAATGCTCTCCATCCAACCTCACTGAGCTCGAGCTGTTTTGCAAGGAGGAATGGGAAAAAATTTCAGGCTCTCGATGTGCAAAACTGATAGAGACATACCCCAAACGACTTACAGCTGTAATCGCAGCAAAAGGTGGCACTACAAAGTATTAACTTAAGGGGGCTGAATAATTTTGCACGCCCAATTTTTCAGTTTTTGATTTGTTAAAAAAGTTTGAAATATCCAGTAAATGTTGTTCCACTTCATGATTGTGTCCCACTTGTTGTTGAGTCTTCACAAAAAAATACAGTTTTATATCTTTATGTTTGAAGCCTGAAATGTGGCAAAAGGTCGCAAAGTTCAAGGGGGCCGAATACTTTCGCAAGGCACTGTAAATCTGAACAGAACATTTATGCCCATGTTTATTATATATTATACATATCAACACACTCTCCCCGTGTGGTTCAATGCAAACCGGCCTTGATGTGAACGGTGATATATGGTGAAAAGGGGAATAGTCTAAGCCCACCTGAAATACATTTAGTACATTTGAGTACAATAATACAATGTTCTTTTTACAGTAATATGACAAAATGCATTTTAAAATGTGAAATTTGTTTTAGTTACGTTGCTACTGTGTGACTGACAGGCAGGCACGACCGCTAGCTTAAAAACATAACATTTTCAATTGGCAAGATATGTGCGCATGGGCATTAATTACCATATCTCTTTGTTTTACATAAAGTATGATCAGTCATCTGAGAAAGTACTAGACCGTGTCTGAGGGTCGCCCCCACTGTTTCTATGCAGCTCGTGGGAACGTATACAACTTAATAATACAACATCTGATTGGTTTAGAATAACAACTGTTATGGATACATCATCTGATTGGCTTAGAATAACAACTGTTATGGATACATCATCTGATTGGTTTAGAATAACAACTGTTATGGATACATCATCTGATTGGCTTAGAATAACAACTGTTATGGATACATCATCTGATTGGTTTAGAATAACAACTGTTATGGATACATCATCTGATTGGTTTAGAATAACAACTGTTATGGATTACATCATCTGATTGGCTTAGAATAACAACTCTTATGAATACAACCAGATTAATTTAAATTTAAAATATTAAATGGCAGAAAATGTTTTTTTTTAATTTATTTTTTTAAATCTAAAGATGGAAATGGGCTAAACATTAAGGCTGAGTTATAAGCCAGTTTTAGGAGGGTGTGTCAGTAAGTGACAACAGCTAAATGAGATCCAACTGATGCCGTACACCATTCTGTAAGCCAAAGATAATGTCTGACAACGGCCTATTTTTGACTGCTGTCATATCGACACTTGGTATTCACTACAATGCCATTATTGCATTTGTGCTGATTTTCACTATTTGTCAAGCACACTTGGTGCTTATAATGATGTTGAGGCTACTGATTGTTGTTGTCTTCATTTGACCGGGCTTCATTGTCAGGAAGGGGGAGGGTCCAACGAGGCCTTTTTAATGTTAATAGGTTCACTCACCTTACAGACAGGTGTTGATTGGGTGGCTAGAGAATAGGAGTCTAAAGGACTGCGTTGTAACACCTGTCCTCTTCTTCTCTCTCTTCTTCTCTCAGGAGTCAAACCCTTTGAGTGTCTGACTTGTGGAGTAGCCTGGGCCGACGCACGCTCTCTGAAGAGACACGTACGCACCCACACCGGCGAGCGCCCTTACGTGTGCCCCGAGTGCCAGGAAGCCCACATCGATGCCCGCTCCCTACGGAAGCACATGACCAAGTACCACGGCGACCTCCTGCCGGGGAAGATCATGCTGGAGAAAGATACGCTACAGTTTCACAACCAGGGTACTCAGGTGGAACACGCCGTCTCCATCCTGGCGTCCGATCTCCCCCCCGAGCTCCGGCCCGTCCAGCCGCCGCCGGCCGAGGAGATCGAGACGGTGTTGATCACGGAGGAGACGGTGGAGGCGGTTCAGGCCGTTCAGGGTGACGGGGTCGCGACCTTGTCAGACCAGAGCATCATGCAGGTGGTGAACTATGTGCTGTCTCAGCAGAGTGTACTACCCGGGGGGGTGAAGATGGAGGAGCAAGAGGTTGTACAAACCATGGAGGTGGTACACATGGCAGAGGTGGAGTGATGACAGACCAGGTGGAGTGATGACAGACCAGGTGGAGTGATGACAGACCAGGTGGAGTGATGTGACAGACCAGGGGGAGTGATGTGACAGACCAGGTGGAGTGATGTGACAGACAAGGTGGAGTGATGTGACAGACAGGGTGGAGTGATGTGACAGACCAGGGGGAGTGATGTGACAGACAAGGTGGAGTGATGTGACAGACAAGGTGGAGTGATGTGACAGACAGGGTGGAGTGATGTGACAGACCAGGGGTGGAGTGATGTGACAGACCAGGGGTGGAGTGATGTGACAGACCAGGGGTGGAGTGATGTGACAGACCAGGTGGAGTGATGTGACAGACCAGGGGGAGTGATGTGACAGACCAGGGGGAGTGATGTGACAGCCAGGGGGAGTGATGTGAGGTGACAGACCAGGGGGAGTGATGTGACAGACCAGGGGTGGAGTGATGTGACAGACCAGGGGTGGAGTGATGTGACAGACCAGGTGGAGTGATGTGACAGACCAGGTGGAGTGATGTGACAGACCAGGGGGAGTGATGTGACAGACCAGGGGGAGTGATGTGACAGACCAGGGGGAGTGATGTGACAGACCAGGTGGAGTGATGTGACAGACCAGGTGGAGTGATGTGACAGACCAGGGGTGGAGTGATGTGACAGACCAGGGGTGGAGTGATGTGACAGACCAGGGGTGGAGTGATGTGACAGACCAGGGGTGGAGTGATGTGACAGACCAGGGGTGGAGTGATGTGACAGACAAGGTGGATTGATGTGACAGACCAGGGGTGGAGTGATGTGACAGACCAGGGGTGGAGTGATGTGACAGACCAGGGGTGGAGTGATGTGACAGACCAGGGGTGGAGTGATGTGACAGACCACCTAGTGGGCAGCAAGAATGACTTGTGGACAGGTGGAGTGACTCTCGTATCCCTGACCTATCAGAACCCAGGTGGACAGGTGGAGTGACTCGTATCCCTGACCTATCAGAACCCAGGTGGAGTGACTCCCGTATCCCTGACCTATCAGAACCCAGGTGGACAGGTGGAGTGACTCGTATCCCTGACCTATCAGAACCCAGGTGGAGTGACGTATCCCTGACCTATCAGAACCCAGGTGGACAGGTGGAGTGACTCCCGTATCCCTGACCTATCAGAACCCAGGTGGACAGGTGGAGTGACTCGTATCCCTGACCTATCAGAACCCAGGTGGAGTGACGTATCCCTGACCTATCAGAACCCAGGTGGAGTGACGTATCCCTGACCTATCAGAACCCAGGTGGACAGGTGGAGTGACGTATCCCTGACCTATCAGAACCCAGGTGGACAGGTGGAGTGACGTATCCATGACCTATCAGAACCCAGGTGGAGTGACGTATCCCTGACCTATCAGAACCCAGGTGGACAGGTGGAGTGACTCGTATCCCTGACCTATCAGAACCCAGGTGGACAGGTGGAGTGACTCGTATCCCTGACCTATCAGAACCCAGGTGGACAGGTGGAGTGACTCGTATCCCTGACCTATCAGAACCCAGGTGGACAGGTTGACACAGGACTGTCAGTCTCTGTCCTGAGGTGGAGGAACGGGGGATGTCAGATTCCTGGGCGGTGTTCATTAGGGCACAACTGTAGCAAAACATTCTGCAATGCAAAACAATGTGTTCTTATGAGACGAATTCAGGTACTGCTCCCTTGTTGTCCCCCAATTGAACAGGCCCCTCTTGTCTACAGTGGGACAGAAGGTACAAAGTTGACTATTTTTTACTGAATATATATATATATATAGATTGAACGAACTGAATTGATTTAAAGCTCAATCCAATCTTATATGTGTAAATAGTGGCAGTCATTTAAAATATTCTGTATTAATCTGGACGAATTTGCTGCATTCATGAATCTCACCACATACCATTTGAATCTCAGATATTTTATTAAATTATCAAATAATCCAGTTTTCAGACTTTTTACTTTTCCTTCAGGACCATGTTTTATTTACCATGTTTGTACAGCTTTGTTCTCGCCTTGTTTTAAAATGAGCCTGATCTGCTCATTGTCTGGTATCACTCCCCCCTTTATAAGTTGAAGCTCCCCGCCTGGTGTCACTCCCCCTTTATAAGTTGAAGCTCATCGCCTGGTATCACTCCCCCCTTTATAAATTGAAGCTCATTGTCTGGTATCACTCCCCCCTTTATAAATTGAAGCTCATTGTCTGGTATCACTCCCCCCTTTATAAGTTGAAGCTCCCCGTCTGGTATCACTCCCCCTTTATAAGTTGAAGCTCCCCGTCTGGTATCACTCCCCCCTTTATAAGTTGAAGCTCCCCGTCTGGTGTCACTCCCCCTTTATAAGTTGAAGCTCCCCGTCTGGTATCACTCCCCCCCTTTATAAGTTGAAGCTCCCGTCTGGTGTCACTCCCCCTTTATAAGTTGAAGCTCCCCGCCTGGTATCACTCCCCCTTTATAAGTTGAAGCTGACCCCGAACCCTGGTGTCACTCCCCCTTTATAAGTTGAAGCTCACCGTCTGGTATCACTCCCCCCTTTATAAGTTGATGCTCACCGTCTGGTATCACTCCCCCTTTATAAGTTGAAGCTCACCGCCTGGTGTCACTCCCCCCTTTATAAGTTGAAGCTCATCGTCTGGTATCACTCCCCCCTTTATAAGTTGAAGCTCATCGTCTGGTATCACTCCCCCCTTTATAAGTTGAAGCTCATCGTCTGGTATCACTCCCCCCTTTATAAGTTGAAGCTCATCGTCTGGTATCACTCCCCTTTATAAGTTGAAGCTCATCGTCTGGTATCACTCCCCCTTTATAAGTTGAAGCTCATCGTCTGGTATCACTCCCCCTTTATAAGTTGAAGCTCATCGCCTGGTATCACTCCCCCTTTATAAGTTGAAGCTCATCGTCTGGTATCACTCCCCCTTTATAAGTTGAAGCTCACCTCCTGGTATCACTCCCCTTTATAAGTTGAAGCTCACCGCCTGGTATCACTCCCCTTTATAAGTTGAAGCTCACCGCCTGGTATCACTCCCCCTTTATAAGTTGAAGCTCACCGCCTGGTATCACTCCCCCTTTATAAGTTGAAGCTCCCCGCCTGGTATCACTCCCCCCTTTATAAGTTGAAGCTCACCTCCTGGTATCACTCCCCTTTATAAGTTGAAGCTCACCGCCTGGTATCACTCCCCTTTATAAGTTGAAGCTCATCGTCTGGTATCACTCCCCCCTTTATAAGTTGAAGCTCATCGTCTGGTATCACTCCCCCCTTTATAAGTTGAAGCTCATCGTCTGGTATCACTCCCACCTTTATAAGTTGAAGCTCATCGTCTGGTATCACTCCCCCCTTTATAAGTTGAAGCTCACCTCCTGGTATCACTCCCCTTTATAAGTTGAAGCTCACCGCCTGGTATCACTCCCCTTTATAAGTTGAAGCTCACCGCCTGGTATCACTCCCCTTTATAAGTTGAAGCTCATCGCCTGGTATCACTCCCCCCTTTATAAGTTGAAGCTCACCGCCTGGTATCACTCCCCCCTTTATAAGTTGAAGCTCACCGTCTGGTATCACTCCCCCCTTTATAAGTTGAAGCTCATCGTCTGGTATCACTCCCCCCTTTATAAGTTGAAGCTCACCGTCTGGTATCACTCCCCCCTTTATAAGTTGAAGCTCACCGTCTGGTATCACTCCCCCCTTTATAAGTTGAAGCTCTTTGTCTGGTATCACTCCCCCCTTTATAAGTTGAAGCTCACCGTCTGGTATCACTCCCCCTTATAAGCTGAAGCTCACCGTCTGGTATCACTCCCCCCTTTATAAGTTGAAGCTCATCGTTGGGTATCACTCCCCCCTTTATAAGTTGAAGCTCCCCGTCTGGTATCACTCCCCCCTTTATAAGTTGAAGCTCAACTAGCACCTGCCTCCCCTGACCACCGGCTGGAGGGGGAACATAATAAACCTATTTCTTATGTTCATCTTGTCTGTTTTTCTCTCAAAAGACCACACAGTGTACAGGCTGACTTAGTACTGCCAAGAAATGACTATTCTGTTTTAAAGTCACTAATGGACATATTACAAACTGCAACAGCATTTGATATACTTGGGATATTTTATTTTTTTGTTTATCAAAATAAGTACATTGCAACATATTTACAATTCATTTTACAAAATTGTGGAACAGCAGATTACAGTACGAGGTTCTGCTTTCAATGTACCAACAGAATGACATACTAGGGTAATTCATAGCATGTTCATTCAGTAGTTATCACACTTTTAATATTGAAATTATATAAACTGTGTTTATGGCAACATGACACAGACCGCTTGTGAGAACAGTGACTTGTTGAGACCCCGATTTTATTCATTTAAATGAATAGAAATAACCCGAACCCCTTTGTACCATAATGGCTTTTAACCATGCACTATTCTAAGTCTAATCCTTTTTGTTTGTTTTTTAGTAAAAAATACATAACAGCATGTAGCTTTTAGAAAATAACTATACAAATGTATATACAATGATCTCAATAGTTTGGGCCATCTATCAAGTTAATCTGTAACAACAACAAAAACAGTTTACAAAATGTGGTTCCAAATATCCAGCAAGACAAATCAAAAGGAGCTTTTGTAAGAAAAATGAAAAATGTAGCCCAGTAAATGTTCAACAGACCCACAAAATACAAAGACTGTACATCGTGTTACAGACGGCGAGAACAAGCAGGCAATGAAATTCATCCCAAATGCCACCCTATATAATATCGACCGTAGGGTGCTATTTTTTGGGGGGGGCAATACCAAAAATGATCTGTACCAGTATTGTTATCGCCTCGAGGGCTATGAGCGTGTTGAGTTGTTAAATACTTCAGATAACAGTTTGTGTGTTGATGCAATTCTCATTCACGTAGAAATACAGTAAGTAGTTATAAACACGATAGTTTAACCAACACGAGGGTAGCAAAATTCCAGTAATTTCCCCAAGAGTTAAACACAACGGTATAACGAACAAAAGGATGACTAAATCCCCAGGTTTCTGGAAATCCTGGAAGCAGGAACGTGAACACAGGCACGATACAAGGCAGTTGTATAAAAAATAAGAAATCAACCAATCCAACAGCATTATTAATAACACTCTCTGACACTAAGTAAAAATATGTATCTTTGAAATGTATACAATCAAGACTGGCTTGTGACCAGCAGGCAAAAACAGTGTTGTGGACTAAAAACAGCAGGCGATCATGACAGTCCAGTCCAGAGCAACAGACCGGGATTCAACCCAAGGTGCGGTAAAGAACAGAGCAGCACATTATACTTTTAATGGTAATTTAGGCTTGGGCTGAAGTGTAATATGAGTATTTTATCATTTTTGGCCCGTATTTAGCGCAGTACCAATATGGCCACTCGCCAGTTGTGGGGTTACTTCCGGGTGGCCGCACTGGCAGTTGAGAAGTTTCCCATTATCGGTCCGATAAACCGATAAATACATATTTATTTTTGAGTAAGCGGGTGGAAAAGCATCATACTCAATTCAGTGATTGTTTTCGGGAGGTCGTACATATGTCTTCACAAAACGTATAAAAAGTCCGCTAGCCTACAAGCTAATGTAGCTGGTAGCCCCATAGCAACACTAGCTTCCCTTAGTAACGGTCCTTGACCAGCAACACTACCTTCCCTAGTAACGGTCCTTGACCAGCAACACTACCTTTCCTAGTAACGGTCCTTGACCACCAACACTAACTTCCCTTAGTAGATTTCCCTTTGAAATCGATGAAAGCTGATTCCCTGCCCCGTGGTGCGCTTGCTTTGCGTCAATTGTTGACGGTTCATTAGATCTTGTGAATTGAAATGCGAAAAAAATAAAGTTACATTTGGTTGCATGTGGCTTTGACTTTATACACACACCACTGATTATTTTACTACGAGTTAAGGAATCTAGAAGCTGCTACTACTACTTGCTAGGTTCACAATGTAAACTAAAGCTATGTGTGTGTGTGTGTGTGTGTGTGTGTGTATATAGAGGATTGTTTATTTAGTATAACCACTAACAACAATGTAACGTTTAATTTGGACCAAATCCAAGGAGAAATGGCTTGAATCGTGCAAGCTTAACAGACAATTAACGACACAGTACAACAGTGATGTGCAGAGCAGCATCTCGGAACGTGTCGGTCTTTGTCACGGATGGTTCTATTGCAACACCGGGTTCTACTCCCATCAGATAAAAACAAGAGGAAGAGGTTCCAGTGGGCAACAACACTGGACAATTTGAGGAGTGGGAGAAAAAAAAACGATGCTTTTGGTCCGACGAATGATTCCTGGTACATCAGGCTGGTGGCAGTGTCAGGGTTTGGCAGGTACTCATCGCCCCCCAGTACAGGCTGGTGGCAGTGTCAGGGTTTGGCAGATACTCATTGCCCCCCAGTACAGGCTGGTGGCAGTGTCAGGGTTTGGCAGGTACTCATCGCCCCCCAGTACAGGCTGGTGGCAGTGTCAGGGTTTGGCAGGTACTCATCGCCCCCCCAGTACAGGCTGGTGGCAGTGTCAGGATTAGGCAGATACTCATCGCCCCCCCAGTACAGGCTGGTGGCAGTGTCAGGGTTTGGCAGGTACTCATCGCCCCCCAGTACAGGCTGGTGGCAGTGTCAGGGTTCTCGCCCCCAGTACAGGCTGGTGGCAGTGTCAGGGTTTGGCAGGTACTCATCGCCCCCCAGTACAGGCTGGTGGCAGTGTCAGGGTTTGGCAGAAACTCATCGCCCCCCTAGTACAGGCTGGTGGCAGTGTCAGGGTTTGGCAGGTACTCATCGCCCCCCAGTACAGGCTGGTGGCAGTGTCAGGGTTTGGCAGGTACTCATCGCCCCCCAGTACAGGCTGGTGGCAGTGTCAGGGTTTGGCAGATACTCATCGCCCCCCCCAGTACAGGCTGGTGGCAGTGTCAGGGTTTGGCAGAAACTCATCGCCCCCCAGTACAGGCTGGTGTCAGGGTTTGGCAGATACTCATCGCCCCCCCAGTACAGGCTGGTGGCAGTGTCAGGGTTTGGCAGATACTCATCGCCCCCCAGTACAGGCTGGTGGCAGTGTCAGGGTTTGGCAGAAACTCATCGCCCCCCCAGTACAGGCTGGTGGCAGTGTCAGGGTTTGGCAGACTCATCGCCCCCAGTACAGGCTGGTGGCAGTGTCATCATCACCCCCCCCCAGTACAGGCTGGTGGCAGTGTCAGGGTTTGGCAGAAACTCATCACCCCCCCCAGTACAGGCTGGTGGCAGTGTCAGGGTTTGGCAGAAACTCATCGCCCCCCAGTACAGGCTGGTGGCAGTGTCAGGGTTTGGCAGATACTCATCGCCCCCCAGTACAGGCTGGTGGCAGTGTCAGGGTTTGGCAGCCCCCAGTACAGGCTGGTGGCAGTGTCAGGGTTTGGCGAAACTCATCGCCCCCAGTACAGGCTGGTGGCAGTGTCAGGGTTTGGCAGAAACTCATCGCCCCCCAGTACAGGCTGGTGGCAGTGTCAGGGTTTGGCAGAACACTCATCGGTTTCATCGCCCCCAGTACAGGCTGGTGGCAGTGTCAGGGTTTGGCAGAAACTCATCGCCCCCCCAGTACAGGCTGGTGGCAGTGTCAGGGTTTGGCAGAAACTCATCGCCCCCCCAGTACAGGCTGGTGGCAGTGTCAGGGTTTGGCAGATACTCATCGCCCCCAGTACAGGCTGGTGGCAGTGTCAGGGTTTGGCAGAAACTCATCGCCCCCCCCAGTACAGGCTGGTGGCAGTGTCAGGGTTTGGCAGAAACTCATCGCCCCCCCCAGTACAGGCTGGTGGCAGTGTCAGGATTAGGCAGGTACTCATCGCCCCCCAGTACAGGCTGGTGGCAGGATTTGGCAGAAACTCATCGCCCCCCAGTACAGGCTGGTGGCAGTGTCAGGGTTTGGCAGAAACTCATCGCCCCCCAGTACAGGCTGGTGGCAGTGTCAGGGTTTGGCAGATACTCATCGCCCCCCAGTACAGGCTGGTGGCAGTGTCAGGGTTTGGCAGATACTCATCGCCCCCCAGTACAGGCTGGTGTCAGGATTTGGCAGGTACTCATCGCCCCCCAGTACAGGCTGGTGGCAGGATTTGGCAGGTACTCATCGCCCCCCAGTACAGGCTGCCACACGTTTAGGTCTCTTGATACCAATTGAGCAACGTTTGAACACCACACAATCAATTTCCTGAAGAATTCAGGCTGTTCTGGAGGCAAAAAGGGTCTGACCCGGTACTAGATGGGTGTACCTAATAAACTGTCCACAGTGTATATCCTGTTGTTTTTTTTTTGCAATATTTGTGAATTCGTTTATAATTTATTTATGAAATGGTAGCAGTTGACAGATGTTTGCTAAGTGAGTCAACAGCAAGACAGAAGCACCTACATCAATACATTTTTCTATCTTTATAATTTTGAAGGTCTCATCTGTCGTAACGCACTTTGGATTGAATCCTGGCCATACACCTTCTATGGCCCAGCATCAACAACAAATCCCCCAAAAGGTTTCCTCTCATGCTTTAACATCGGAATGGATTAGAGAACCTATTAAAACAATATCAAAGCAAATCACAAAAAGCATTTTAAGAGTTTTGTCTCAAGAAATTTGATATTTTTTTTTGTTGTTGAAAAATTATGAAATGTATCTTTTCTAAAACCATAATTTGTCTCATCCTCTAGCTGGCAGCTATGGAAGGATTTTCTAAAACCATAAAATAAGTGCATTTTTATTTGCATAGTATTTTGCTATTTAGGATATCTGAACTAAGGACCAGGGTCCAGTTTCCCGCTAGCGATGTAAGTCAGGTCTGAGGCAGGTCGCTAAACAACTTCCAACAATGGTTTTTGTGTTCTGCTCCAAAACGAGGGTTGTTCTAACAATGAACTTAGATGCTTTTGAGGAAACCGGACCCAGAGCACAGAGAATTCCTAGTTCTGTACCGTGATACGAGAGTGGTTGGTCAACAGGTGTGTGACAGAGGCAGGGGCTTCAATCCAAGGCCCATTGCCGACAAGCGTACCGCACTCGACTTTTAATGTGCGCGTGAGCCGACATTCCCAGCGTTTACTGTAAAAGTGATCTCTGAACGACAGGAAAATGGCCCTTTTACAGACCCATTGGTACAGTGCGCTTGTCAACAGTGCACCTTAGATTGAAATTCCATCCGGAGTGTGAGAGTTTTTCTATTCCCCCTCCTCTTTGATGCGCTGCTGCTTGTTGCGTCGGGAGTCCAGATCGAAGGAGAAGTCGGACCAGTCGTCACGCGGAGGGAAGGAGATGGTCTGGCGCAGGGTGAAGCGCACGGCGTCGATGACCCGCTCGCCGCGGGCCTCGGAGGACCCTACGCTGACGGCGGAGGCCCCGCTGGAGGTACGCAGGATGTGCGGAGGAGGGGAGAACTCCATGCTCTGCCGGTGCTCCATGATGCCCTTCCAGATGACGTGCTGGAACTCCTGCGGGATCTTCAGTCGGGACAGGTCCTGTGGACGGGGATGACATCACACACTGGGGGTTAGTCTCTCTAGCCTCGTTTAGTCTTCTCTCTCAGGCTAGGCCCAGGGCCCCAGCGGGCAGCCCGATGCTCTCAGGCTAGGCCCAGGGCCCCAACGGGCAGCCCAATGCTCTCAGGCTAGGCTTGGCGCGAGGCAGCCCAAAAAATGAAGAGTAGTTCTGATTACAAAAATAGACAAAGATGACTTGCAGATAAACATTCCTTTTTCATAAATGTTTTTTTTTTCTTGCCTTACACGAAGGCTCAGGCCTCCTGAAGCCAGCCGACCCTTCTCTCTGAGTTTAACCACACAGGTGCGTGCGACAGGCAAGGCCTCACCTCCAAGTTATAGTTCTCGATCTGGTAGATGTTGGTCAGGCCCTGTGCTGTGAAACAGTCCAGGCAGGCTGCGCAGCCCAGCCGCAAAAGAAAGCTGCAACGGGACACAGAGAAGGAAACGGGTTAGTTGTGAAAAATAGCACCACGGCATTCTTGTAATAACTGTATTAGACAAGAATGTTTAACGATACAGAGAGCTCCGTCAGATCCGATACAGAGAGCTCCGTCAGATCCGATACAGAGAGCTCCGTCAGATCCGATACAGAGAGCTCCGTCGGATCCGATACAGAGAGCTCCGTCAGATCCGATACAGAGAGCTCCGTCAGATCCGATACAGAGAGCTCCGTCAGATCCGATACAGAGAGCTCCGTCAGATCCGATACAGAGAGCTCCGTCAGATCCCATACAGAGAGCTCAGTCAGATCCGATACAGAGAGCTCCGTCAGATCCGATACAGAGAGCTCCGTCAGATCCGATACAGAGCTCCGTCAGATCCGATACAGAGAGCTCCGTCAGATCCGATACAGAGACCTCCGTCAGATCCGATACAGAGAGCTCCGTCAGATCCGATACAGAGAGCTCCGTCAGATCCGATACAGAGAGCTCCGTCAGATCCGATACAGAGAGCTCCGTCAGATCCGATACAGAGAGCTCCGTCAGATCCGATACAGAGAGCTCCGTCAGATCCGATACAGAGAGCTCCGTCAGATCCGATACAGAGAGCTCCGTCAGATCCCATACAGAGAGCTCCGTCAGATCCCATTCAGAGAGCTCCGTCAGATCCGATACAGAGAGCTCCGTCAGATCCGATACAGAGAGCTCCGTCAGATCCGATACAGAGAGCTCCGTCAGATCCGATACAGAGAGCTCCGTCAGATCCGATACAGAGAGCTCCGTCAGATCCGATACAGAGAGCTCCGTCAGATCCCATACAGAGAGCTCCGTCAGATCCGATACAGAGAGCTCCGTCAGATCTGATACAGAGAGCTCCGTCAGATCCGATACAGAGAGCTCCGTCAGATCCGATACAGAGAGCTCCGTCAGATCCAATTATTTAGAACCATGTTAGTTAGAGCGGTTCAGGTTTTGGTGACAAAACTAGTGCTTTTAGAGCCGCGTTGAAATTGTTCTGTCAATATTGTGTCTCGTCCTGACTTTCTATAGTGCCCACAACTGTCCAAGAGCATCAACAGATGTGTGTTATCAGTGGTGGCTGGTACCACTTTTTAATTTTTTTTAAATCGGAGGACGGGCTCTTGGTAATGGAACGAATGAAACATTATCAAACAGAGATACTGTAAAGCCATTCCAGCCATTACTATGAGCCATCCTTCCTTCACCAGCCTTCACTGGTGGTTGTTTAGCTAGGTACCTGGAGATGCTGCTGTCCATGGGGTAGGGAGGCGGGGGGGTGCAGTGGGAGCTGGGCACCATGGGTAACTGGGGCTGCAGGATGTGGGCGGGGCTCAGGGCCGACATGTCAGCATTCATTGGCATGTGACCCATCATCGGAGTCACTAGAGAAACCATAGAGATCATAGTTTTATCTCTATGAAAGGAAGCAATCTACTGTTAGCCAATGTGGCCAATCGTCAGAGTCACTAGAGCATCACATGGATTAGTGTGAGTGACTCTTAAAGGGGGTAATTTGACATTTTTAAATATCAAATTTATCTCCAGCACCATAACTATGGTTCAGATGTTTATGTAGATTAGAGGCAGTGAGCATCATCACGTCACTCCAGAAACAAGCTTCTGTGAGCGGTACTCTTTAAAGCCACAATCTGTCATTCGTTTTTTTCAGCCCAAAGGGCTGAGGCTGGACAAATGTAAGAACTCTTAACGGTCTCTGAGATTGTGTATTATCTACATAAGATAGACGGGGGGGGGGGACGGGGGGGGGGGCAAGGGGACATTCTTATTTACAATGACGGCCTAGGAACAGTGGGTTAACTGGCCGAGGAACAGTGGGTTAACTAGGCTACCCTGCCGCCTCTACACTCTAACCGCTAGGCTACCCTGCCGCCCCTACATTCTAACCACTAGTGCCCCTACACTCTAACCCTACATTCTAACCACTAGTGCCCCTACACTCTAACCACTAGGCTACCCTACCGCCTCTACACTCTAACCTAGGCTAGGCTACCCTAACCGCTAGGATACCCTGCTGCCCCTACACTCTAACCGCTAGGCTACCCTGCCGCCTCTACACTCTAACCGCTAGGCTACCCTGCCGCCTCTACACTCTAACCGCTAGGATACCCTGCTGCCCCTACACTCTAACCACTAGGCTACCCTGCCGCCTCTACACTCTAACCGCTAGGCTACCCTGCTGCCCCTACACTCTAACCACTAGGCTACCCTGCCACCTCTACACTCTAACCGCTATGCTACCCTGCTGCCCCTACACTCTAACCGCTAGGCTACCCTGCTGCCTCTACACTCTAACCACTAGGATACCCTGCTGCCCCTACACTCTAACCACTAGGCTACCCTGCCGCCTCTACACTCTAACCGCTAGGCTACCCTGCCGCCCCTACACTCTAACCACTAGGCTACCCTGCCGCCCCTACACTCTAACCACTAGGCTACCCTGCCGCCTCTACACTCTAACCACTAGGCTACCCTGCCGCTCTACACTCTAACCACGCTATGCTCTAACCCTGCTGCCCCCCTACACTCTAACCGCTAGGCTACCCTGCCACCCTACACTCTAACCACTAGGATACCCTGCTGCCCCCTACACTCTAACCACTAGGCTACCCTGCCTCCTCTACACTCTAACCACTAGGCTACCTGCCTCCTCTACACTCTAACCACTACACTCTAACCACTAGGATACCCTGCCTCCTCTACACTCTAACCGCTCTACACTCTAACCACTAGGCCCTGCCTCCTCTACACTCTAACCACTAGGCTACCCTGCCACCTCTACACTCTAACCGCTAGGCTACCCTGCCGCCCCATTGACCCAGAGGAGGAAGCGTTCTGACAGAGGGCTGAGAGTTGTACAGCGACACCCTACACATCCCTCCCAGCACCACTTGTGCCCAGACAGATACCGCTATCCTCCCTGACGCGTGTCACATGATCGGCCGAGAGGGGACGTGGTACTGGAGTTGGCGGGGCAGGGGAGTTATGACAGGGACCCAGACACAAAGACAGGACATGGGCCTCTAGACAGGACATGGGCCTCTAGACAGGACGGGGGCCTCTAGACAGGACGGGGGCCTCTAGACAGGACAGGGGCCTCTAGACAGGGGCCTCTAGACAGGACAGGGGCCTCTAGACTGGACAGGGGCCTCTAGACTGGACAGGGGCCTCTAGACTGGACAGGGGCCTCTAGACTAGACAGGGGCCTCTAGACTGGACAGGGGCCTCTAGACAGACTAGACAGGGGCCTCTAGACAGGACAGGGGCCTCTAGACAGATCAAGTCAGACAGGGGGAGCAGAATCTCTCTATACAAAGGGGTAAGGCACACTTACTGTCAGTCAGGCCTTGGGCCATGGAGGAGGGGGTGAGGGTGTTGCGTTGCTGGGGGTTGATGAGCTGGCTGACGGAGGGGAGCTTGTTGACCTTGCCGTGGGGTGGAGGAGGGGAGCTGGAGCCATACTGGGGCTGGGGGGCCATGGCGCTCCTGGGGCAGGAGAGAGGAGGGTACAGGCCGTTACTCTCATCGTCCCAGAGATCCCATCTTTAACGACAAAGGGTCAACCTGCCTGTTAGTTACAGTACAGTGGAAAACAACATTTTAAGTTTTACTGTTCAGTATAGTTAACATTGACAAGGTTAGGTAATCATTTTTGACAAGATTGTGTAGCTGATGTTATTCTCAAACCTGAATCTCTTACACGCCAATGTGTTTTCAACACGATGGGAAATGATTCAATTGAAGCCATAGAAACTCAAAGCATCTCTCTGTGACTATAAAGTTTACATGTCATCTAACAGTATGTGTGTAGATTCAGATCAGCGTCAACCGTCAATAGCAGATGTTTTGGAGCCGTCAAAATCGGGGAGCAGCTGATCTTGCCGCCCCCCCCCCCCACTCTCCTTAGACGTTCAGAACATCTAGACTATATACAAATAATGAGGCTCATTAAACAGCATTCAATTAAACGGAGGTGACATCACATCTATCATCCTTTAGATTACATCTATCATCCTTTAGATTACATCTATCATCCTGTAGATTACAACTATCATCCTGTAGATTACATCTATCATCCTAATGGAGGTGTAGATTACATCTATCATCCTGTAGATTACATCTATCATCCGATCCTGTAGATTACATCTATCATCCTGTAGATTACATCTATCATCCTAATGGAGGTGTAGATTACATCTATCATCCTTTAGATTACATCTATCATCCTGCAGATTACATCTATCATCCTGTAGATTACATCTATCATCCTGTAGATTACATCTATCATCCTAATGGAGGAGTAGATTACATCTATCATCCTAATGGAGGAGTAGATTACATCTATCATCCTGTAGATTACATCTATCATCCTTTAGATTACATCTATCATCCTGTAGATTACATCTATCATCCTGTAGATTACATCTATCATCCTGTAGATTACATCTATCATCCTGTAGATTACATCTATCATCCTTTAGATTACATCTATCATCCTTTAGATTACATCTATCATCCTGTAGATTACAACTATCATCCTGTAGATTACATCTATCATCCTGTAGATTACATCTATCATCCTGTAGATTACATCTATCATCCTGTAGATTACATCTATCATCCTGTAGATTACATCTATCATCCTGTAGATTACATCTATCATCCTGTAGATTACATCTATCATCCTAATGAAGGTGTAGATTACATCTATCATCCTGTAGATTACATCTATCATCCTGCAGATTACATCTATCATCCTGTAGATTACATCTATCATCCTGTAGATTACATCTATCATCCTAATGGAGGTGTAGATTACATCTATCATCCTGTAGATTACATCTATCATCCTGTAGATTACATCTATCATCCTAATGGAGGTGTAGATTACATCTATCATCCTGTAGATTACATCTATCATCCTTTAGATTACATCTATCATCCTGTAGATTACATCTATCATCCTGTAGATTACATCTATCATCCTAATGGAGGTGTAGATTACATCTATCATCCTAATGGAGGTGTAGATTACATCTATCATCCTGTAGATTACATCTATCATCCTAATGGAGGTGTAGATTACATCTATCATCCTGTAGATTACATCTATCATCCTGTAGATTACATCTATCATCCTGTAGATTACATCTATCATCCTAATGGAGGTGTAGATTACATCTATCATCCTGTAGATTACATCTATCATCCTGTAGATTACATCTATCATCCTGTAGATTACATCTATCATCCTGTAGATTACATCTATCATCCTGTAGATTACATCTATCATCCTTTAGATTACATCTATCATCCTGTAGATTACATCTATCATCCTGTAGATTACATCTATCATCCTAATGGAGGTGTAGATTACATCTATCATCCTGTAGATTACATCTATCATCCTGTAGATTACATCTATCATCCTGTAGATTACATCTATCATCCTGTAGATTACATCTATCATCCTGTAGATTACATCTATCATCCTGTAGATTACATCTATCATCCTGTAGATTACATCTATCATCCTGTAGATTACATCTATCATCCTGTAGATTACATCTATCATCCTAATGGAGGTGTAGATTACATCTATCATCCTAATGGAGGTGTAGATTACATCTATCATCCTGTAGATTACATCTATCATCCTGATGGAGGTGTAGGTTACATCTATCATCCTTTAGATTACATCTATCATCCTGTAGATTACATCTATCATCCTGTAGATTACATCTATCATCCTAATGGAGGTGTAGATTACATCTATCATCCTGTAGATTACATCTATCATCCTGTAGATTACATCTATCATCCTAATGGAGGTGTAGATTACATCTATCATCCTTTAGATTACATCTATCATCCTGTAGATTACATCTATCATCCTGTAGATTACATCTATCATCCTAATGGAGGTGTAGATTACATCTATCATCCTTTAGATTACATCTATCATCCTGTAGATTACATCTATCATCCTGTAGATTACATCTATCATCCTAATGGAGGTGTAGATTACATCTATCATCCTGTAGATTACATCTATCATCCTGTAGATTACATCTATCATCCTGTAGATTACATCTATCATCCTAAAGATTACATCTATCATCCCTGTAGATTACATCTATCATCCTGTAGATTACATCTATCATCCTGTAGATTACATCTATCATCCTGTAGATTACATTACATCTATCATCCTGTAGATTACATCTATCATCCTGTAGATTACATCTATCATCCTAATGGAGGTGTAGATTACATCTATCATCCTGTAGATTACATCTATCATCCTGTAGATTACATCTATCATCCTGTAGATTACATCTATCATCCTGTAGATTACATCTATCATCCTGTAGATTACATCTATCATCCTGTAGATTACATCTATCATCCTGTAGATTACATTACATCTATCATCCTGTAGATTACATTACATCTATCATCCTGTAGATTACATCTATCATCCTGTAGATTACATCTATCATCCTGTAGATTACATCTATCATCCTTTAGATTAAATCTATCATCCTGTAGATTACATCTATCATCCTAATGAAGGTGTAGATTACATCTATCATCCTGCAGATTACATCTATCATCCTGTAGATTACATCTATCATCCTGTAGATTACATCTATCATCCTAATGGAGGTGTAGATTACATCTATCATCCTGTAGATTACAACTATCATCCTGTAGATTACATCTATCATCCTAATGGAGGTGTAGATTACATCTATCATCCTGTAGATTACATCTATCATCCTGTAGATTACATCTATCATCCTGTAGATTACATCTATCATCCTGTAGATTATCTATCATCCTGTAGATTACATTACATCTATCATCCTGTAGATTACATCTATCATCCTGTAGATTACATCTATCATCCTGTAGATTACATCTATCATCCTGTAGATTACATCTATCATCCTAATGGAGGTGTAGATTACATCTATCATCCTGTAGATTACATCTATCATCCTAATGGTGTAGATTACATCTATCATCCTGTAGATTACATCTATCATCCTGTAGATTACATCTATCATCCTGTAGATTACATCTATCATCCTGTAGATTACATCTATCATCCTAATGGAGGTGTAGATTACATCTATCATCCTGTAGATTACATCTATCATCCTGTAGATTACATCTATCATCCTGTAGATTACATCTATCATCCTAAAGATTACATCTATCATCCTAATGGAGGTGTAGATTACATCTATCATCCTGTAGATTACATCTATCATCCTGTAGATTACATCTATCATCCTGTAGATTACATCTATCATCCTGTAGATTACATCTATCATCCTGTAGATTACATCTATCATCCTGTAGATTACATTACATCTATCATCCTGTAGATTACATCTATCATCCTGTAGATTACATTATCATCTAATCATCCTGTAGATTACATCTATCATCCTTTAGATTACATCTATCATCCTAATGGAGGTGTAGATTACATCTATCATCCTGTAGATTACATCTATCATCCTGTAGATTACATCTATCATCCTTTAGATTACATCTATCATCCTGTAGATTACATTACATCTATCATCCTAATGGAGGTGTAGATTACATCTATCATCCTGTAGATTACATCTATCATCCTGTAGATTACATCTATCATCCTGTAGATTACATCTGTCATCCTAGAATGTGGGATAGAATGTTGGATAACGCTGATCTGATTGAATAGAGCCCTGAGTGGCATCATGGGTTTGTTTGAGCTGAGGGTTCCTTGTTTTGCAAATGAAGAGATGAAGAAACATAAAAGGAAAAAACGAGAAGGAAAAGTCAAAGCAGAAAAAACATTTATTGAGTTCTGACAGACCAAACGAACCGCAACAGCCATGCATCACAACAATCTGTTTCAAACAGTCAAAAAGAAAGTTCTCCGTAGAATCTGCTCTCTGTACATAAAGGCACGTGTGTGTCATGAATCTGTCAATCCTAAATAAATGCTAAATATCTTTCAGAAAATTAAACAAAAACAACAAAACAAACTGTCCGGCAGTGACCGTATACAACATGACCAGCATGATCAAAGTGATTATACACCTCTCCCCTTAACACTACTGATGTGCCTCCCAAATGGCACCTCTAGATTACACTACTGAGTCCAAATGGCAGGTGTAATTATACTATCATCCTCCCAAATGGCATCTCCCCATAACACTACTGATGTGCCTCCCAAATGGCACCTCTCCCCTTAACACTACTGATGTGCCTCCCAAATGGCACCTCTCCCCTAACACTACTGATGTGCCTCCCAAATGTTGGATAACACTACTGATTGCCTCCCAAATGGCACCTCTCCCCATCATGGATTTGCCTCCCAAATGGCACCTCTCCCCTTAACACTACTGATGTGCCTCCCAAATGAAGCACCTCTAAAAGGAAACACTACTGATGTGCCTCCCAAATGGCACCTCTCAGAAATAACATTTACTGATGTGCCTCCCAAATGGCACTCCCCATAACACTACTGATGTGCCTCCCAAATGGCCATCATCCCTTAACACTACTGATGTGCCTCCCAAACAGTCCCCATAACACTACTGATGTGCCTCCCAAATGGCACCTCTCCCCATAACACTACTGATGTGCCTCCCAAATGGCAATCCTAAATAACACTACTAAATATGCTTTCAGAAAATGGCACAAAAACCCCTTAACACTACTGATGTGCCTCCCAAATGGCACCTCTCCCTTAACACTACTGATGTGCCTCCCAAATGGCACCTCTCCCCTTAACACTACTGATGTGCCTCCCAAATGGCACCTCTCCCCTTAACACTACTGATGTGCCTCCCAAATGGCACCTCTCCCCTTAACACTACTGAGTCCCAAATGGCACCTCTCCCCTTAACACTACTGATGTGCCTCCCAAATGGCACCTCTCCCCTTAACACTACTGATGTGCCTCCCAAATGGGACCTCTCCCCTTAACACTACTGATGTGCCTCCCAAATGGCACCTCTCCCCTTAACACTACTGATGTGCCTCCCAAATGGCACCTCTCCCCTTAACACTACTGATGTGCCTCCCAAATGGCACCTCTCCCCTTAACACTACTGATGTGCCTCCCAAATGGCACCTCTCCCCATAACACTACTGATGTGCCTCCCAAATGGCACCTCTCCCCTTAACACTACTGATGTGCCTCCCAAATGGCACCTCTCCCCTTAACACTACTGATGTGCCTCCCAAATGGCACCTCTCCCCTTAACACTACTGATGTGCCTCCCAAATGGCACCTCTCCCCTTAACACTACTGATGTGCCTCCCAAATGGCACCTCTCCCCTTAACACTACTGATGTGCCTCCCAAATGGCACCCTATTTATTTTGTTATGAACTACTTTTGACCAGGATCCACAGGGCTCTACCTGGGACTGCCCACAGGGCTCTACCTGGGACTGCCCACAGGGCTCTACCTGGGACTGCCCACAGGGCTCTACCTGGGACTGCCCACAGGGCTCTACCTGGGACTGCCCACAGGGCTCTACCTGGGACTGCCCACAGGGCTCTACCTGGGACTGCCCACAGGGCTCTACCTGGGACTGCCCACAGGGCTCTACCTGGGACTGCCCACAGGGCTCTACCTGGGACTGCCCACAGGGCTCTACCTGGGACTGCCCACAGGGCTCTACCTGGGACTGCCCACAGGGCATCTACCTGGGACTGCCCACAGGGCTCTACCTGGGACTGCCCACAGGGCTCTACCTGGGACTGCCCACAGGGCTCTACCTGGGACTGCCCACAGGGCTCTACCTGGGACTGCCCACAGGGCTCTACCTGGGACTGCCCACAGGGCTCTGGTTAAAAATAGTAATTATTTAGACAATAGGGCATCATTGGGAACACACCGTTAGGTTTGAGTCCAGCTCCAAAGACAAAACAACAATCAATAGACAAGTGAAGTCTTGTAGAAAAACACTAGTGCTTGGTTCCTGACCAGCCCCAGCCAATAGGAGGAGAGGTGGATACTATGCATGTGTTCTGACTGCAATACAAGTAGACTGTATCCCTGTCCATAACTCAATTGGGGCGGCAGGGTAGCCTAGTGGTTAGAGTGTAGAGGTGGCAGGGTAGCCTAGTGGTTAGACTGTAGAGGCGGAAGGGTAGCCTAGTGGTTAGAGTGTAGCAGGGTAGCCTAGTGGTTAGAGTGTAGAGGTGGAGGGTGTAGTGGTTAGACTGTAGAGGCGGAAGGGTAGCCTAGTGGTTAGAGTGTAGAGGTGGCAGGGTAGCCTAGTGGTTAGAGTGTAGAGGCGGCAGGGTAGCCTAGTGGTTAGAGTGTAGAGGCGGCAGTGTAGCCTAGTGGTTAGAGTGTAGAGGCGGCAGGGTAGCCTAGTGGTTAGAGTGTAGGGGCGGCAGGGTAGCCTAGTGGTTAGAGTGTAGAGGCGGGAGGTAGCCTAGTGGTTAGAGTGTAGAGGCGACAGGGTAGCCTAGCGGTTAGAGTGTAGAGGCGACAGGGTAGCCTAGCGGTTAGAGTGTAGAGGCGGCAGGGTAGCCTAGTGGTTAGAGCGTTGGACTAGTAACCAGAAGGTTGTGAGTTCAAACCTCCGAGCTGACAAGGTACAAATCTGTCGTTCTGCCCCTGAACAGGCAGTTAACCCACTGTTCCCAGGCCATCATTGAAAAAAGAATTTGTTCTTAACTGACTTGCCTGGTTAAATAAAGATAAAATAAAATTACTAGCGTCATTTTTACCATCAGCAACACAAACTTAAAAAGCAACGAAAGACATGAATGGTGCTTTAAACCGGGATGTAGGTTATGTGCTGTACAGCTTAATCGCTGACCATAGGGTTCCCGTGTGACGCATGGCGGTTGCAACGCCAGGGTTGTGGGTTCGATTCCCGCGTAGGACCAGTATGAAAAAAAATAATATATGAAAATGTATACACTCACTACTGCAAGTCACTCTGGATAAGAGCGTCTGCTAAATGACTCAATGTAAAACATTTTAATGAAACAAACTGAATTTTGAATAACTCAAAGCGCCCTCTGCTGTTTGAGACTGGTGTTGCCACACAGCTACAAAGATTCTAATCTGGCATGCAAAACTTCTTAATATCTGACTTTTCTAATGTGACAGCATCTTATCAGTAGACTGGTATATGCAGAGTACTTGCCAGACAGACTAAACTTTTAACATATGTGTTACATAAGTAATGAATAGGAAAAAAAACAACGTTTTATTTCATGAACATGAAGCACCAACAGACTGTTTATCTGTTTATTTAACTCTGTTTGGAGAATGTGAGAGTTTCAAAAGCGGCACAATCTCAGAGAAGGAACCCAGAGACCGAGGAGAGAAGGAGAGAGAGAGAGAGGTAGAAATAGAGGGAGGGGAGAGAGAGAATATTAGAAAGTGCCCTGAAAGAGAGAGAGAGAGAGAGAGGTAGAAATAGAGGGAGGGAGGAGAGAAGGAGAGAGAGAGAGAGAGGTAGAAAGAGGGAGGGAGGAGAGAGAATATTAGAAAGTGCCCTGAAAGAGGGAGAGAGAGAGAGAGAGATAGAGGAGCCCCTAATCTGATTGTGGCTGAGGTTTGAGGAGCGAGGAAACTGAAGGGAGGAGGAATGTGAGGATGAGGTGAGTCTCAGGAGGTACTGCATCGACTCCTCTGCTCTGCCGCTAGGGGTTCCAGGAGCTCTGAACGTAGCCGGGCTTTAAGCAGACTGCAGACAGGAACCAGAGAAGAGAGAGAGAAGAAAGTAAGGACTCACTTTAGGAGAGTAGGAAACAGGAACCAGAGAAATAAACCAGTAGAAAGTCAAAAGTTAAGAGGAGAGAGTTACAAAATAGAGAAACAGAGGCATTTGGAAACACAGTATTGAAGAAGAAAATAAATGATGACCATTTCAGTGCAGTGTGGCCACTTCAGTGCAGTGTGGCTATTTCAGTAGTGTGACCACTTCAGTGTAGTGTGGCCATTTCAGTAGTGTGGCCACTTCAGTGCAGTGTGGCCACTTCAGTGCAGTGTGACCATTTCAGTGCAGTGTGACCATTTCAGTGCAGTGTGACCATTTCAGTGCAGTGTGACCACTTCAGTAGTGTGTGGTAACATTCACCTCCAGAAGAGGGCACTATTAGACAGCCATGGTATCATAAATCGGGAGACTCTGGACTTGACTGTCCATAGAGCAAAACACCTTCTGGCAGGAGTTTTTATTTGATAATGCTGTGAAGAACGCTACTGGGGTTCAGAATAATATGGGTGAAAGGTCATGGAGAAGAGAGTGAAGCAACAGGATGCAGAGAACAATCTAGAACACAGTCCAGTCAACTATGCTACAAACTACAGATTTTCAGTCTAGAATAAGTACAGCTGTTCTGACCAGTTTGTTGAGTTAGGGGAATGTTGAAAATAATCCCCAAATCATTGATAGTGTAAAGTATAGTGTAGGCTAAATCTTCTGAAATTAACCTGTGACAGCATTGCAGCATATAAACCCACTGGGCCCTGCCCTTACTTAAAGCGCCTGCCCTCTAGTGTGTCATACATGCTGCACTGCCACACCCGGCCACATTGTGGATGGGGGCGCCAGAGAGCAGGACGACAGAACCCAAACTAACAGTAAAACATAAAATGGGCTACGCCTAAAACTGGCTTTTCAAACCAGGATTTTTTTTTAAAGCAAATGTAAGCATTATGTCAGAGAGTCTGCCAGTTTTCTAAATGAGAAACGTTAACAAAAGCAGTAATTATCACAGGGCGTCAAAGAAAGCAGCACACTATTTAAAACTATAATTTACAGATAACCGCCTTTTTCTCCCCAGCCCTTAAACTGAATGGGTGAGGACTGAGGGCAGGGGCGGACTGGCCATCTGGCATTTCAGGCAACTGCTAGTCCATTTTTAGCCCAGTGGGCCAGTCTAACTTGTTGTTGTTTTTTGCGCAAAATTATCATTATCTGGTTAATAAATGGGGCCAGTGTGGGGGCTTTGAGGGGGAAAAAATTGTTCCGGCGTGTTAGAAATGCCAGGGCCGATTTCTGGTCCCAGTCCGCCCCTCAATGTGGGAGAGGGAGGGCAGCATTTGTGTATGAGAGTGTATGAAAACACTCAAACTACTGGGACTGACTGGATAAGGGATTTGGAAACGGCTGCTGTTGTGCAAACCTGGCAGAACACCTAAAGGCGTTTCCATTAGTCTATTGAGGCTTCACCTGGCTGTTAATGTGTAAAAATAAACCAGTAGGTTCTGGTGCTCAGGCTTGTACAACATAGCGTAGGTTCTGACGCTCAGGCTTGTACAACAGAGCGTAGGTTCTGATGCTCAGGCTTGTACAACAGAGCGTAGGTTCTGATGCTCAGGCTTGTACAAAATAGCGTAGGTTCTGATGCTCAGGCTTGTTACAACAGAGCGTAGGTTCTGATGCTCAGGCTTGTACAACAGAGCGTAGGTTCTGACGCTCAGGCTTGTTACAACAGAGCGTAGGTTCTGGTGCTCAGGCTTGTTACAACAGAGCGTAGGTTCTGACGCTCAGGCTTGTTACAACAGAGCGTAGGTTCTGATGCTCAGGCTTGTACAACATAGCGTAGGTTCTGACGCTCAGGCTTGTACAACATAGCGTAGGTTCTGACGCTCAGGCTTGTTACAACAGAGCGTAGGTTCTGACGCTCAGGCTTGTACAACAGAGCGTAGGTTCTGATGCTCAGGCTTGTACAACATAGCGTAGGTTCTGACGCTCAGGCTTGTTACAACAGAGCGTAGGTTCTGATGCTCAGGCTTGTACAACATAGCGTAGGTTCTGACGCTCAGGCTTGTTACAACAGAGCGTAGGTTCTGACGCTCAGGCTTGTACAACAGAGCGTAGGTTCTGGTGCTCAGGCTTGTACAACAGAGCGTAGGTTCTGACGCTCAGGCTTGTACAACAGAGCGTAGGTTCTGATGCTCAGGCTTGTACAACAAGTGAGTGAGTGACCAAAAAGCAAAAATGTTAATTTGTCAAAACAGCCATCGTCTTAAGCCTTATCCAAATAGTCATCATGCTGATGTGTTCACTCCGCTCAAATATCATTACTGTTGTACTCAATGTTACGCAACTCTACATCTCAATAACAGCCAATATATTCCACCAAACAAGCTATCACGCTCAAATCAGGGTGGTGTTGAATCCAAAACAAAAAGTAAAACTAGCATTTCACAACTTAGGTGCTTTCCCTTATTAAATAAGCTTGAGAATACGGCTCTAAGAATAAGCGTTGAATGCTGTCGTACACAGTCTTAAATTCATAGGCAAACAAGTGAATCAAGTTCAAATGTCAACCGTAGAGCAGAAGGTGAAGAGACACAACACGGAACCAGAAGGTCATCTGAAGGGGTTGGACCTTGTTACCAAGCTTAGTGGTCACACTAGTGTTGCAAGCCTTGTGGACCTGAGTCTAGCTCAGTGATTTCAGCACGGGGGTTCAGGAGAGAGGAGGAAGCACCATTTATCTAATAGAACAGAGGGGAGGACAGTGACCCTTTATCTAATAGAACAGAGGGGAGGACAGTGACCCTTTATCTAATAGAACAGAGGGGAGGACAGTGACCCTTTATCTAATAGAACAGAGGGGAGGACAGTGACCCTTTATCTAATAGAACAGAGGGGAGGACAGTGACCCTTTATCTAATAGAACAGAGGGGAGGACAGTGACCCTTTATCTAATAGAACAGAGGGGAGGACAGTGACCCTTTATCTAATAGAACAGAGGGGAGGACAGTGACCCTTTATCTAATAGAACAGAGGGGAGGACAGTGACCCTTTATCTAATAGAACAGAGGGGAGGACAGTGACCCTTTATCTAATAGAACAGAGGGGAGGACAGTGACCCTTTATCTAATAGAACAGAGGGGAGGACAGTGACCCTTTATCTAATAGAACAGAGGGGAGGACAGTGACCCTTTATCTAATAGAACAGAGGGGAGGACAGTGACCCTTTATCTAATAGAACAGAGGGGAGGACAGTGACCCTTTATCTAATAGAACAGAGGGGAGGACAGTGACCCTTTATCTAATAGAACAGAGGGGAGGACAGTGACCCTTTATCTAATAGAACAGAGGGGAGGACAGTGACCCTTTATCTAATAGAACAGAGGGGAGGACAGTGACCCTTTATCTAATAGAACAGAGGGGAGGACAGTGACCCTTTATCTAATAGAACAGAGGGGAGGACAGTGACCCTTTATCTAATAGAACAGAGGGGAGGACAGTGACCCTTTATCTAATAGAACAGAGGGAGGACAGTGACCCTTTATCTAATAGAACAGAGGGGAGGACAGTGACCCTTTATCTAATAGAACAGAGGGGAGGACAGTGACCCTTTATCTAATAGAACAGAGGGGAGGACAGTGACCCTTTATCTAATAGAACAGAGGGGAGGACAGTGACCCTTTATCTAATAGAACAGAGGGGAGGACAGTGACCCTTTATCTAATAGAACAGAGGGGAGGACAGTGACCCTTTATCTAATAGAACAGAGGGGAGGACAGTGACCCTTTATCTAATAGAACAGAGGGGAGGACAGTGACCCTTTATCTAATAGAACAGAGAGGAGGACAGTGACCCTTTATCTAATAGAACAGAGGGGAGGACAGTGACCCTTTATCTAATAGAACAGAGGGGAGGACAGTGACCCTTTATCTAATAGAACAGAGAGGAGTACTCACTGTTTCTGCAGGAGGTTCTGCTGCTGCTGTCTGTATGATTCTACAGTGTGCTGAGGCAGAAACTGCATGAGTTCCAGAGACTCTTTGATTTTCACCAAAATCTCATAGATTTCACGGCCTTTAATCTACAGAGGTAGAGAGAGAGAGAGAGAGGGGTTGGTTAGCAGCTGGGACAATTCACAAGATTAATTTAATGCACACAGATGTATTAATGTATTGTTTGATAGAAAACATTCACTACTTGACCAAAAGTATGTGGACACCTGCTCGTTGAACATCTCATTCAAAATCATGGGCATTAATATGGAGTTGGTCCCCCACTTTGTTGCTATAACAGCCTCCACTCTTCTGGGAAGGCTTTCCACTAGATGTTGGAACATTGCTGCTATAACAGCCTCCACTCTTCTGGGAAGGCTTTCCACTAGATGTTGGAACATTGCTGCTATAACAGCCTCCACTCTTCTGGGAAGGTTTTCCACTAGATGGTGGAACATTGCTGCTATAACAGCCTCCACTCTTCTGGGAAGGCTTTCCACTAGATGGTGGAACATTGCTGCTATAACAGCCTCCACTCTTCTGGGAAGCCTTTCCACTAGATGTAAGAACATTGCTGCTATAACAGCCTCCACTCTTCTGGGAAGGCTTTCCACTAGTAGTAGGAACATTGCTGAGGGGACTTGTTTCCATTCAGCCACAAGAGCCTTAGTGAGGTCAGGTACTGATGTTGGACGATTAGGCCTGGCTCGCAGTCTGCATTCCAATTCATCCCAAAGGTGTTCAATGGGGTTGATGTCAGGGCTCTGTGCCCAGACAGTCAAGTTCTTCCACATCGATCTCAACAAACCATTTCTGCATGGACCTCGCTTTGTGCACGGGGGCATTGTCATGTTGAAACAGGCAAGGGCTTCCCCCAAACTGTTGCCACAAAGTTGGAAGCACAGAATCATCTAGAATGTCATTGTATGCTGTAGTGTTAAGATGGAACTAAGGGGCCTGAACCATGAAAAACAGCCCCAGACCATTATTCCTCATCCACTCCACCAAACTTTACAGTTGGCCCTACAGGGTAGCCTAGTGGTTAGAGCGTTGGACTAGTAACCGGAAGGTTGCGAGTTCAAACCCCTGAGCTGACAAGGTACAAATCTGTCATTCTGCCCCTGAACAGGCAGTTAACCCACTGTTCCCAGGCCGTCATTGAAAATAAGAATTTGTTCTTAACTGACTTGCCTGGTTAAATAAAGGTAAAAAAAACAACAAAAAAACACATTGGGGCAGGGTGCGTTCTCCTGGCATCTGCCAAACCCATTAGTCCGTCGGACAGCCAGATGGTGAAGCGTGATTCATCACTCCAGAGAAGGTGTTTCCACTGAGTCCAATAGCCTCGAGCTTTACACCACCTGACGCTTGGCATTGAGAAAGGTGGCATCGGCATTTAGGCTTGTCTGCAGCCGCTCGGTCATGGAAACCCATTTCATGAAGCTCCCGACGAACAGTTCTTGTGCTGACGGCAGTTTGGAACGCGGTACTGAGTGGCCTACCACTTTGTGGATGAGCCGTTGTTGCTCCTAGACATTTCCACTTCACAACAGCACTTATAGTTGACCGCGGAAGCTCTAGCAGGGCAGTAATTTGACAAACTGACTTGTTGGAAAGGTGGCATCCTATGACAGTGCTACGGTGAAAGTCACTGAGCTCTTCAGTAAGGCCGTTCTACTGCCAATGTTTGTCCATGGAGATTGCATGTCTGTGTGCTTGATTTTATACACCTGTCAGCAACGACTGTGGCTGAAATAGCCCAATCCACTAATTTGAAGGGGTGTCCACATACTTTTGTATATATTAACGTATATAACAGGGTTGCTTTTGCCAGTATGGACAGAGGACTTTTATTCTGAAGTTCGGGCTCTTATTTTGAAACGCTCCCCTAATAAATGTTTTCTTCCTCCTGTACCTAGTGGTTGCGAGTTCAAACCCCCGAGCTGACAAGGTACGAATCTGTCGTTCTGCCCCTGAACAGGCAGTTAACCCACTGTTCCAAGGCCAGTTAACCCACTGTTCCTAGACCAGTTAACCCACTGTTCCAAGGCCAGTTAACCCACTGTTCCTAGACCAGTTAACCCACTGTTCCTAGGCCAGTTAACCCACTGTTCCTAGACCAGTTAACCCACTGTTCCTCGGCCAGTTAACCCACTGTTCCTAGACCATCATTGAAAATAAGAATGTGTTCTTAACTGACTTGCCTCGTTAAATAAAGGTGAAATAAAATTTAAAAAAGGGTCAATCAATTCCACAGTGTCAGCTAATTCCCTGGGGAAATCCCAGCTGAATGACAAGAGGAATGTGGCCAGACTGTTGACACTTACAGGCAGACAGAACACTTCCTCATCTGTGGATCTTCTCTTCTTGATGGAGGACATCTGGATACCATGAGAGACCTGGTGGAAGGCTGGGGAGGGGGACAGAGGCCTGGTAAGTACCTGGGCTGGTACACCTGAGATGACGCTAGTTTTATCCTACGTATTAACCTCAGCAAGCATAGGATGGAAAACAAGCACAGAGCAGGAGGAGGCAGAGCAGGAAGAGGCAGAGCAGGAAGAGGCAGAGCAGGAGGAGGCAGAGCAGGAAGAGACAGAGCAGGAAGAGGCAGAGCAGGAAGAGGCAGAGCAGGAAGAGGCAGAGCAGGAAGAGGCAGAGCAGGAGGAGGCAGAGCAGGAGGAGGCAGAGCAGGAAGAGGCAGAGCAGGAAGAGGCAGAGCAGGAAGAGGCAGAGCAGGAAGAGGCAGAGCAGGAAGAGACAGAGCAGGAAGAGGCAGAGCAGGAAGAGGCAGAGCAGGAAGAGACAGAGCAGGAAGAGGCAGAGCAGGAAGAGGCAGAGCAGGAAGAGGCAGAGCAGGAAGAGGCAGAGCAGGAAGAGGCAGAGCAGGAAGAGGCAGAGCAGGAAGAGGCAGAGCAGGAAGAGGCAGAGCAGGAAGAGGCAGAGCAGGAAGAGGCAGAGCAGGAAGAGCAGGCAGGAAGAGACAGAGCAGGAAGAGGCAGAGCAGGAGGAGGCAGAGCAGGAGGAGGCAGAGCAGGAAGAGGCAGAGCAGGAAGAGGCAGAGCAGGAAGAGGCAGCAGTGCAGAGCAGGAAGAGGCAGAGCAGGAAGAGGCAGAGCAGGAAGAGGCAGAGCAGGAAGAGGCAGCACAGCCGAGGGGCTGGCAGCATGCAGAGTGTAGTGTAATCAAGAGTCAGTCCTCCAGCAGCTCCCAGCACTACTTACGACGTTTCATACCCTCACTGCTCTTTGTTCCGTCAGTAACGTGCTGCTTGCGGATGCTGTCCTCGTCCGCCTTGCGGTCCCGGCCAGGACACGCACAGATCCTGGCCTCGAAGCAGCGCCGACCCAGCACCTGACCACTAGGTGGCGAGAGACAGACAATAAGACTTTCTACCATCTATGAGGAGGTGGGATCAATTTATTCCTTTTTCCCATAAATCCCATTTGGAGGATTCCCACTCCTGATTCCGGGAGTTTCCAGACTATTGCAACCCTGGTAGCCACTGAAAACAAAACAAAATGTCTTACTCTCTGGCTTCCAGGGTGACGATGATGAGGATAGGGCGTCGGTTCATGCCTCCTACACAGCTGGAGTTGCACATGAAGTTATACAGTATGGTGGTGAACTCTGTGCCCACCTGGAAGAGGATGAGAACAGCAGGTCAGGTGAATGAAAAACCTCATAAAACATAAATGAATTTAAATGACTGAAGAAGTGTTCAGTTGTTGCAGAAACACAGTTAGCCAGGGCTGTTGAGGACACAGGTACACAGTATGGGCCCAGTAGGGTGAGGGGCTGTTGAGGACATAGGTACACAGTATGGGCCCAGTAGGGTGAGGGGCTGACAGGGAGTAGTAGACAGTATGGGCCCAGTAGGGTGAGGGGCTGTTGAGGACACCAGCTGCTGGGCTGACTGTCATTGACTGATTGGATGAGAGGGCCAGTACGTGAGGATAGCAAGCTCTACAGAAGCTCAGGGGCCAGACCTGCTGTGACCCTGTCTGAGACACGTAGGGTGTTGCAGACAGATAGATTAGAGTGCTGGTTGTGACACTGTGATGACAGAGGGGACAGGGGAGAGACAAGAGGGACAGGGGGGGGACAGGGGTTGGAGACGGTCTGTCGCCAGGACTAGGGGGGGGGGCTTGGTGGTGATATGGGGGACAGGCGGGACAGGGCTGACTCTACACTGCCTGGGGTTGGGGGGCTTGGTGGTGTTATGGGGGACAGGCGGGACAGGGCTGACTCTACACTGCCTGGGGGCGGGGGCTTGGTGGTGTTATGGGGGACAGGCGGGACAGGGCTGACTCTACACTGCCTGGGGGTGGGGGGCTTGGTGGTGTTATGGGGGACAGGCGGGACAGGGCTGACTCTACACTGCCTGGGGTTGGGGGGCTTGGTGGTGTTATGGGGGACAGGCGGGACAGGGCTGACTCTACACTGCCTGGGGGTGGGGGGCTTGGTGGTGTTATGGGGGACAGGCGGGACAGGGCTGACTCTACACTGCCTGGGGGTGGGGGGCTTGGTGGTGTTATGGGGGACAGGCGGGACAGGGCTGACTCTACACTGCCTGGGGTTGGGGGGCTTGGTGGTGATATGGGGGACAGGCGGGACAGGGCTGACTCTACACTGCCTGGGGGGGGGGGGCTTGGTGGTGTTATGGGGGACAGGCGGGACAGGGCTGACTCTACACTGCCTGGGGGTGGGGGGCTTGTAAGGGGGCAGACAGGGGAGTCCTGAGCCTACCTGGGGGGTTGTAAGGAGGGCAGATGGGAGTACTGTAGCCTACCGGGGGGGCTTGTAAGGGGGGCAGATGGGAGTACTGTAGCCTACCTGGGGGGGGGCTTGCAAGGGGGCAGATGGGAGTACTGTAACCTACCTGGGGGGGCAGACAGGGGAGTACTGTAGCCTACCTGGGGGGGGTTGTAAGGAGGGCAGGGGAGTACTGTAGCCTACCTGGGGGGCAGGGGAGTACTGTAGCCTACCTGGGGGGGGGGGCAGACAGGAGAGTACTGTAGCCTAGCTGGGGGTTGTAAGGAGGGCAGACAGGGGAGTACTGTAGCCTACCTGGGGGGTTGTAAGGAGGGCAGACATGGGAGTACTGTAGCCTACCTGGGGGGGGCAGACAGGGGAGTACTGTAGCCTACCTGGGGGGGTTGGGGGGCAGATGGGAGTACTGTAGCCTACCTGGGGGGTTGTAAGGGGGCAGATGGGAGTACTGTAGCCTACCTGGGGGGGGGGCAGACAGGGGAGTACTGTAGCCTACCTGGGGGGGTTGTAAGGGGGCAGATGGGAGTACTGTAGCCTACCTGGGGGGTTGTAAGGGGGGCAGATGGGAGTACTGTAGCCTACCTGGGGGTAGTTGTAAGGGGGGCAGATGGGAGTACTGTAGCCTACCTGGGGGGGGCAGGGGGTACTGTAGCCTACCTGGGGGTTGTAAGGGGGCAGACAGGGGAGTACTGTAGCCTACCTGGGGGGTTGTAAGGGGGGCAGACAGGGGAGTACTGTAGCCTACCTGGGGGGTAGTTGTAAGGGGGGCAGATGGGAGTACTGTAGCCTACCTGGGGGGGGCAGACAGGGGAGTACTGTAGCCTACCTGGGGGGTTGTAAGGAGGGCAGATGGGAGTCCTGTAGCCTACCTGGGGGGGCTCGTAGGGGACCAGCACACTCTGACGGCCCGTGATGGAGTCCTCCAGATACTGGGAGTGACTGTTCCCTTCCACTCGGATCAGGTGACTGGGAGGGGCTATCTGACCTACAAGCACAAGATACCACACCTTTATCAGGTAGAGATACCACACCTTTATCAGGTAGAAATACCATACCTTTATCAAGTAGAAAATACCATTACGTTTATCAAGTAGAAAATACCATACGTTTATCAAGTAGAAAATACCATTACGTTTATCAAGTAGAAAATACCATTACGTTTATCAAGTAGAAAATACCATTACGTTTATCAAGTAGAAAAATACCATACGTTTATCAAGTAGAAAATACCATTACGTTTATCAAGTAGAAAATACCATTACGTTTATCAAGTAGAAAATACCATTACCTTTATCAAGTAGAAAATACCATTACGTTTATCAAGTAGAAAATACCATACCTTTATCAAGTAGGAAATACCATTACGTTTATCAAGTAGAAAATACCATTACGTTTATCAAGTAGAAAATACCATACCTTTATCAAGTAGAAAATACCATACGTTTATCAAGTAGAAAATACCATTACGTTTATCAAGTAGAAAATACCATACCTTTATCAAGTAGAAAATACCATTACGTTTATCAAGTAGAAAATACCATACCTTTATCAAGTAGAAAATACCATTACGTTTATCAAGTAGAAAATACCATACGTTTATCAAGTAGAAATACCATACGTTTATCAAGTAGAAAATACCATACGTTTATCAAGTAGAAAATACCATACGTTTATCAAGTAGAAAATACCATTACGTTTATCAAGTAGAAAATACCATACCTTTATCAAGTAGAAAATACCATACCTTTATCAAGTAGAAAATACCATTACGTTTATCAAGTAGAAAATACCATTACGTTTATCAAGTAGAAAATACCATACGTTTATCAAGTAGAAAATACCATACGTTTATCAAGTAGAAAATACCATACGTTTATCAAGTAGAAAATACCATACGTTTATCAAGTAGAAAATACCATACGTTTATCAAGTAGAAAATACCATACGTTTATCAAGTAGAAAATACCATTACGTTTATCAAGTAGAAAATACCATTACGTTTATCAAGTAGAAAATACCATACGTTTGTCAAGTAGAAAATACCATACGTTTGTCAAGTAGAAAATACAATTACGTTTATCAAGTAGAAAATACCATTACGTTTATCAAGTAGAAAATACCATTACGTTTATCAAGTAGAAAATACCATTACGTTTATCAAGTAGAAAATACCATACCTTTATCAAGTAGAAAATACCATAAGTTTATCAAGTAGAAAATACCATACGTTTATCGAAGTAGAAAATACCATTAGGTTTATCAAGTAGAAAATACCATTACGTTTATCAAGTAGAAAATACCATTACGTTTATCAAGTAGAAAATACCATTACGTTTATCAAGTAGAAAATACCATTACGTTTATCAAGTAGAAAATACCATTACGTTTATCAAGTAGAAAATACCATTACGTTTATCAAGTAGAAAATACCATTACGTTTATCAAGTAGAAAATACCATTACGTTTATCAAGTAGACGTTTATCAAGTAGAAAATACCATACGTTTATCAAGTAGAAAATACCATACGTTTATCAAGTAGAAAATACCATTACGTTTATCATGTAGAAAATACCATTACGTTTATCAAGTAGAAAATACCATTACGTTTATCAAGTAGAAAATACCATACGTTTATCAAGTAGAAAATACCATTACGTTTATCAAGTAGAAAATACCATACGTTTATCAAGTAGAAAATACCATACGTTTATCAAGTAGAAAATACCATTACGTTTATCAAGTAGAAAATACCATACGTTTATCAAGTAGAAAATACCATACGTTTATCAGGTAGAAAATACCATTACGTTTATCAAGTAGAAAATACCATACGTTTATCAAGTAGAAAATACCATACGTTTATCAAGTAGAAAATACCATTACGTTTATCAGGTAGAAAATACCATTACGTTTATCAGGTAGAAAATACCATTACGTTTATCATGTAGAAAATACCATACGTTTATCAAGTAGAAAATACCATTACGTTTATCAGGTAGAAAATACCATTACGTTTATCAGGTAGAAAATACCATTACGTTTATCATGTAGAAAATACCATTACGTTTATCAAGTAGAAAATACCATACGTTTATCAAGTAGAAAATACCATACGTTTATCAAGTAGAAATACCATACGTTTATCAAGTAGAAAATACCATTACGTTTATCAAGTAGAAAATACCATACGTTTATCAAGTAGAAAATACCATTACGTTTATCAAGTAGAAAATACCATACCTTTATCAAGTAGAAAATACCATACGCTGCATGTTCATATCAGAGAAGATAAATAAGTTCATATCAGAGAAGATAAATAAGTTCATATCAGAGAAGATAAATAAGTTCATATCGGAGAAGATAAATAAATTCATATCGGAGAAGATAAATAAGTTCATATCGGAGAAGATAAATAAGTTCATATCGGAGAAGATAAATAAGTTCATATCGGAGAAGATAAATAAGTTCATATCGGAGAAGGTAAATAAGTTCATATCGGAGAAGATAAATAAGTTCATATCGGAGAAGATAAATAAGTTCATATCGGAGAAGATAAATAAGTTCATATCGGAGAAGATAAATAAGTTCATATCGGAGAAGATAAATAAGTTCATATCGGAGAAGATAAATAAGTTCATATCGGAGAAGATAAATAAGTTCATATCGGAGAAGATAAATAAGTTCATATCGGAGAAGATAAATAAGTTCATATCGGAGAAGATAAATAAGTTCATATCGGAGAAGATAAATAAGTTCATATCGGAGAAGATAAATAAGTTCATATCGGAGAAGATAAATAAGTTCATATCGGAGAAGATAAATAAGTTCATATCGGAGAAGATAAATAAGTTCATATCGGAGAAGATAAATAAGTTTATATCGGAGAAGATAAATAAGTTTATATCGGAGAAGATAAATAAGTTCATATCGGAGAAGATAAATAAGTTCATATCGGAGAAGATAAATAAGTTCATATCGGAGAAGATAAATAAGTTCATATCGGAGAAGATAAATAAGTTCATATCAGAGAAGATAAATAAGTGATCAATTGTTCATCAAATGTAGTTGAGTTAATAACGTCATGGTCCAGGAAGCATCCGAGGGGGAACAAACCCCGAGGCCCGTGATCCCAATGGTAACTAACTGCTCACTGTAAGGAGCACCCGTACGTGGGCTTAAAATGTCCAAAATAAAATGTTCTGTATTTTACAGTTTATAAAAGTGTAATATGTTCTCAATGGTGCTTTAGGAGTGTTTGAGAGACATCACTAACTAACCGTCGTTGAACTCGCGGCTGAGCTCGTGGTTGGGGCAGCGTTTGACCACCTCGGTGACGTGCTCTGCCTTCTTGTAAACGGGCATGGCTCTGATGACGGCGCCCTGCGGGGGGTTGGTCAGCACCTTGATCTGGATGGGACACGTCTTGGCGATCTGACAGTACAGCTTCTTCAGCTCTGTAGAGTACTGGAGAGACAGAGGACAGGTCACTACTGGAGAGACAGAGGACAGGTCAGTACTGGAGAGACAGAGGACAGGTCAGTACTGGAGAGAGAGGACAGGTCAGTACTGGAGAGACAGAGGACAGGGAAGAACATAAGACAATAAAATACAATTTTAAAAATGGTGTCCACACCAAGGTGGAAATTTGATTTTGCCTTCAAAGTTCAACACAAAATAAAAACGACATAAAAACCTCATCAGGAGCCCCTTGTCTTCAAGATAATTTAACATGAACTTTACCATAAAGTGTACAGAATGCAGTACTGCAGAGAGACGACAGAGTTCAAAATGCAATACTGCAGAGACAGGTCAGTACTGGAGAGACAGGTCAGTACTGGAGAGACAGGTCAGTACTGCAGAGACAGGTCAGTACTGCAGAGACAGGTCAGTACTGGAGAGACAGGTCAGTACTGGAGAGACAGGTCAGTACTGGAGAGACAGGTCAGTACTGCAGAGACAGGTCGGTACCGGAGAGACAGGTCAGTACCGGAGAGACAGGTCGGTACTGCAGAGACAGGTCAGTACTGCAGAGACAGGTCAGTACTGCAGAGACAGGTCGGTACTGCAGAGACAGGTCGGTACTGGAGAGACAGGTCAGTACTGCAGAGACAGGTCAGTACTGCAGAGACAGGTCAGTACTGCAGAGACAGGTCAGTACTGGAGAGACAGGTCGGTACTGGAGAGACAGGTCGGTACTGGAGAGACAGGTCAGTACTGCAGAGACAGGTCAGTGCTGGAGAGACAGGTCAGTACTGGAGAGACAGGTCAGTACTGCAGAGACAGGTCAGTACTGGAGAGACAGGTCAGTACTGCAGAGACAGGTCAGTACTGCAGAGACGGGTCGGTACTGCAGAGACAGGTCGGTACTGCAGAGACAGGTCGGTACTGGAGAGACAGGTCGGTACTGGAGAGACAGGTCGGTACTGGAGAGACAGGTCAGTACTGGAGAGACAGGTCAGTACTGGAGAGACAGGTCAGTACTGGAGAGACAGGTCAGTACTGGAGAGACAGGTCGGTTCTGGAGAGACAGGTCAGTACTGGAGACTACAGAGTACAAAAGGCTAGATTCCTTGACAAACCAATTCAAAAAAGGTCCCATTTTAAAATGTCAGACTCAGGAGATAGTCAGACCCCAGGTGATAGTCAGACCCCAGGTGATAGTCAGACTCAGGAGATAGTCAGGCCCAGGAGAGAGTCAGACCCCAGGTGATAGTCAGACTCAGGTGATAGTCAGACCCCAGGTGATAGTCAGGCCCAGGAGAGAGTCAGACCCCAGGTGATAGTCAGGCCCAGGAGAGAGTCAGACCCCAGGTGATAGTCAGACTCAGGTGATAGTCAGACCCCAGGTGATAGTCAGGCCCAGGTGATAGTCAGGCCCAGGAGAGAGTCAGGCCCAGGAGAGAGTCAGGCCCCAGGAGAGAGTCAGGCCCAGGAGAGAGTCAGGCCCAGGAGAGAGTCAGGCCCAGGAGAGAGTCAGGCCCAGGAGAGAGTCAGGCCCAGGAGAGAGTCAGGCCCAGGAGAGAGTCAGGCCCAGGAGAGAGTCAGGCCCAGGAGAGAGTCAGGCCCCAGGAGAGAGTCAGGCCCCAGGAGAGAGTCAGGCCCAGGAGAGAGTCAGGCCCAGGAGAGAGTCAGGCCCAGGAGAGAGTCAGGCCCCAGGAGAGAGTCAGGCCCAGGAGAGAGTCAGGCCCCAGGAGAGAGTCAGGCCCAGGAGAGAGTCAGGCCCAGGAGAGAGTCAGGCCCAGGAGAGAGTCAGGCCCCAGGAGAGAGTCAGGCCCAGGAGTCAAAACGAATACACAGTAAAGTCATGAATCTTCTGGAAATGGAACATCTGGAGCCACTGACTTTATAACCACATTTAATCAACACATTCTGACTTTATAACCACATTTAATCAACACATTCTGACTTTGTAATCACATTTAATCAACACATTCTGACCTTATAACCACATTTAATCAACACATTCTGACCTTATAACCACATTTAATCAATACATTCTGACCTTATAACCACATTTAATCAACACATTCTGACCTTATAACCACATTTAATCAACACATTCTGACCTTATAACCACATTTAATCAACACATTCTGACCTTCAAAACAAATCACAATCTGTAGCACAGAGGCTTAGACAGGCCTGTGGTTATGGCCCACATACACCTAAAACAACTAAAACACCTGTCACTCTCTCTCCATCAGAGTGATGTGTGTAGATATTCTGGGAGCACCAGTGCGACCAGAAATGAAACATCTAAAATCACCCAGGTAAGGGTGGTAATGGTGGTAATAGTGGTAATAGGGGTAAGGGTGGTAATAGTGGTAATAGTGGTAATAGGGGTAAGGGTGGTAATAGTGGTAATAGTGGTAATGGTGGTAATGGTGGTAATAGTGGTAATGGTGGTAATGGTGGTAATAGTGGTAATGGTGGTAAATGGTGGTGATAGCTGTAATGGTGGTAAATGGTGGTGATAGCTGTAATGGTGGTAATGGTGGTAATGGTGGTAATAGTGGTAATGGTGGTAATGGTGGTAATAGTGGTAATAGTGGTAATGGTGGTAATAGTGGTAATAGTGGTAATGGTGGTAATGGTGGTAATAGTGGTAATGGTGGTAAATGGTGGTGATAGCTGTAATGGTGGTAAATGGTGGTGATAGCTGTAATGGTGGTAATGGTGGTAATATCTGTAATGGTGGTAAATGGTGGTAATAGCTGTAATGGTGGTAATAGTTGTAATGGTGGTAATGGTGGTAATAGCTGTAATGGTGGTAATAGTGGTAATGGTGGTAATGGTGGTAATAGTGGTAATAGTGGTAATGGTGGTAATAGTGGTAATGGTGGTAATGGTGGTAATAGTGGTAATGGTGGTAATGGTGGTAATAGTGGTAATGGTGGTAATGGTGGTGATAGCTGTAATGGTGGTAAATGGTGGTGATAGCTGTAATGGTGGTAATGGTGGTAATGGTGGTAATAGCTGTAATGGTGGTAAATGGTGGTAATAGCTGTAATGGTGGTAATAGTTGTAATGGTGGTAATAGTTGTAATGGTGGTAATAGCTGTAATGGTGGTAATAGCTGTAATGGTGGTAATGGTGGTAATAGCTGTAATGGTGGTAATGGTGGTAATAGCTGTAATGGTGGTAATGGTGGTAATAGTGGTAATGGTGGTAATAGTAATGGTGGTAATGGTGGTAATAGTTGTAATGGTGGTAATGGTAATGGTGGTAATGGTGGTAATGGTTGTTTCAGACTGCCCTGGAGGGAAGAATAACAGCATGTGTGTTCAATCCAAAGATTAAGAAAATAAATGCATCAGTAATTTATATTTCTTGCAACTTTCTGAAGAGGAAAACGACATGGGATTAGCATGTCGACCACACTGCTTAGCCAGTTAGCCCAAAACAGTCCTTTCTAAAAGGCTTTCCCAGAAAACCTTCCCAAATTAAATGTTCACCGCAAAGTAGGCTGACTTGATATATCATGATGATTTGTATCACATCGGGTGTTATTGCAGAAACACCGCCAAACACCAGTCTCTCGCGGTGTCTAATTCACATTAGAGCATTTCTATAATAACATTTAAAAAAAGGTGTGATTTTTGAGAAAGAAAACTGGGGGAAATCGCAAACCTTGATCACCTACCTGCCACAGTAGCTGGTGGAACCAAACGGTTTGTTTTCAAGCCCAGTTCATAAACCATATTGTGGGTCGTTCCAAAACCACCTACGGACATTTGTTTACACTTTGTTCTGTCATGTTACCTCAGCTAGTGAAACTAGTAATGTTACCAGGTTGTTATCTAAACATCAGTCATGTTACCTCAGCTAGTTAACAACCTGGAAACTTTACTAGTTTATCTAAACATTTGGGGGCACAGAAAGAAAGGAGAACGGATAGCTTCTTCAGAAGATCAATGATTATATATGAATGAGCTCTTACATGTTTTCATTTAAACGTGACACTCTTAAAGAGACAGTGTAGAATGTACTGCATCTCATAAAGGGTAGTGCTTTTAAACAACGTAGAAAAGACAGTGTAGAATGTAATGCATCTCATAAAGGGTAGTGCTTTTAAACAACGTAGAAAAGACAGTCTAGAATGTAATGCATCTCATAAAGGGTAGTGCTTTTAAACAACGTAGGACAGTAGTGCATAAAGGGTAGTGCTTTTAAACAACGTAGAAAAGACAGTGTAGAATGTAATGCATCTCATAAAGGGTAGTGCTTTTAAACAACGTAGAAACATTTTTCCACAAATGACTTTTACATTATTTTTTTTTAAATTCAACAGGTTTTTGCATCAACATTTTTAGCTTTGTATAATTGCTACCCATTAAAAAAGTTAATGTTGAGCCCTGTGTGTGTTCGATGGGGCACACCTAGTTAATGTCTCTTGGTTAAGGTGGGCTCCGAGGCAGGAGCCCGGCTCTCTGAGGAGCCATAAAACAGAGCCGTCCCTCCAGGGACAATTTAATTAGCCCTCCTTAAAAAAAAAACTTTAAAAAAACTGTCCCTCCCTTAACTCTGGGCCTGGATTTCATCTTTCATCTTCCAAGACATGGGGACACAACGCAGTGTTGTCCGTGTCTCAAACTGCCAACGACGCTGATCGTTTCGTCATGCATCTTCGATGAGCCTTCCTGACTCTTACGGTAGAGGTCAGAGGTTATAACATCCTCTTCACCACCACCACCACTACTACCTGGCTGGCACAGCATCTGACTAATAAGAGTCACTGACCGCAGGAATGGAAGTGTCCTCGCTGAAAGAATGTGTCATTCACAATGCTAACGGGACACTGCGGTTTCCTGTCTAACTGGCGCCGTGAGAAAGTAGAAAGAAAATAAGTCCGCCTGATTCTTCCAGCCACTTAATCAGATCCCTCATGTTGTTGTCTCTACCTTCTTGCCCTTTGTGCTGTTGTCTGTGCCCAATAATGTTTGTACCCTGTGTTGTGCTGATACCATGTTGTGTTGCTACCATGCTGTGTTGTCATGTGTTGCTGCCGTTCTGTTGTTGTCTTAGGTTTCTCTTTATGTAGTGTTGTGTTGTTGTCTTAGGTCTCTCTTTATGTAGTGTTGTTGTGTCTCTCTTGTCATGTGTGTTTTGTCCTATATTTTTATTTAATTTATTTTTTATCCCAGCCCCCGTCCCTGCAGGAGGCCTTTTTGGTAGGTCGTCATTGTAAATATGAATTTGTTGCCTCGTTAAATAAAAAGGTTTAACAAAAATATATATATATATTACGTTCCCAATGGCCCCCTATATAGTCCACTACTTTAGATATGGGGAATAGGGGGGCTATTTGGGATACGCCCAGTGTCCACTACTTTAGATATGGGGAATAGGAGGGCTATTTGGGATACGCCCAGTGTCCACTACTTTAGATAAGGGGAATAGGGGGGCTATTTGGGATACGCCCAGTGTCCACTACTTTAGATATGGGGGAATAGGGGGCTATTTGGGATACGCCCAGTGTCCACTACTTTAGATAAGGGGAATAGGGGGGCTATTTGGGATACGCCCAGTGTCCACTACTTTAGATAAGGGGAATAGGGGGCTATTTGGGATACGCCCAGTGTCCACTACTTTAGATATGGGGAATAGGGGGCTATTTGGGATACGCCCAGTGTCCACTACTTTAGATAAGGGGAATAGGGGGCTATTTGGGATACGCCCAGTGTCCACTACTTTAGATAAGGGGAATAGGGGGCTATTTGGGATACGCCCAGTGTCCACTACTTTAGATAAGGGGGAATAGGGGGGCTATTTGGGATACGCCCAGTGTCCACTACTTTAGATAAGGGGAATAGGAGGGCTATTTGGGATACGCCCAGTGTCCACTACTTTAGATAAGGGGAATAGGGGGCTATTTGGGATACGCCCAGTGTCCACTACTTTAGATAAGGGGAATAGGGGGGCTATTTGGGATACGCCCAGTGTCCACTACTTTAGATAAGGGGAATAGGGGGCTATTTGGGATACGCCCAGTGTCCACTACTTTAGATAAGGGGAATAGGGGGCTATTTGGGATACGCCCAGTGTCCACTACTTTAGATAAGGGGAATAGGGGGCTATTTGGGATACGCCCAGTGTCCACTACTTTAGATAAGGGGAATAGGGGGCTATTTGGGATACGCCCAGTGTCCACTACTTTAGATAAGGGGAATAGGGGGGCTATTTGGGATACGCCCAGTGTCCACTACTTTAGATAAGGGGAATAGGGGGCTATTTGGGATACGCCCAGTGTCCACTACTTTAGATAAGGGGAATAGGGGGGCTATTTGGGATACGCCCAGTGTCCACTACTTTAGATAAGGGGAATAGGAGGGCTATTTGGGATACGCCCAGTGTCCACTACTTTAGATAAGGGGAATAGGGGGCTATTTGGGATACGCCCAGTGTCCACTACTTTAGATAAGGGGAATAGGGGGCTATTTGGGATACGCCCAGTGTCCACTACTTTAGATAAGGGGAATAGGGGGGCTATTTGGGATACGCCCAGTGTCCACTACTTTAGATAAGGGGAATAGGGGGCTATTTGGGATACGCCCAGTGTCCACTACTTTAGATAAGGGGAATAGGGGGGCTATTTGGGATACGCCCAGTGTCCACTACTTTAGATAAGGGGAATAGGGGGGCTATTTGGGATACGCCCAGTGTCCACTACTTTAGATAAGGGGAATAGGGGGGCTATTTGGGATACGCCCAGTGTCCACTACGTTAGATAAGGGGAATAGGGGGCTATTTGGGATACGCCCAGTGTCCACTACTTTAGATAAGGGGAATAGGGGGGCCATTTGGGATACGCCCAGTGTCCACTACTTTAGATAAGGGGAATAGGGGGGCTATTTGGGATACGCCCAGTGTCCACTACTTAGGGAATAGGGGGGCTATTTGGGATACGCCCAGTGTGTAAATCCTTCCAGTGAAGAAAACGTGATGGAAAAATACAGAAGGAAAACTTTGCCTGTCAGGTTCACTGTTCTGAAGGGTAAAAAGTCCTGTGAAGATTGTCCCGGGGCAGAGTGTTCGCTGCTCTAGAACAATGACACATTAAGTTCCATCTCTATTAAGTTGTGTTTCAGTGGAAAAGGAGCCCATCCCAGCAGCTGTCTGACTTGTGTAATATTATTACACAATCTAGCTTTTACTTGGCAAAAGATATGTCTCCTCTCTTCTCCGTGCCAGGCTTTATCCCTCTAGCTAACACTCCCTTTCCTTTCATCAAGAGTAGCTCCTCCAACACACACAGGAGAGAGACAGAGAGAGAGAACGAGAGACAGCCAGAGAGAGAATGAGAGACAGCCAGAGAGAGAATGAGAGACAGAGAGAGAGAGAGAGAGAGAGAGAGACAGAGAGGATGAGAGAGAGAGAGACAGCCAGAGAGAGAGAGAGAGAATGAGAGAGAGAGAGAGAGACAGCCAGAGACAGAGAGAGAGGATGAGAGACAGCCAGAGACAGAGAGAGAGAGGATGAGACAGGATGAGAGACAGAGACAGAAAGAGAGAGAGACAGAATGAGAGAGAGAGAGAGAGGATGAGAGACAGAATGAGAGAGAGAGAGAGAGGATGAGAGAGAGAGGATGAGAGACAGAATGAGAGAGAGAGGATGAGAGAAAATGAGAGAGGATAAGAGACAGAATGAGAGACAGCCAGAGACAGGATGAGAGAAAATGAGACAGAATGAGAGAGAGGATGTGAGATAGAATGAGAGAGAGAGAGAGGATGAGGAAAATGAGACAGAATGAGAGAGAGGATGAGACAGAATGAGAGACAGAGAGGATGAGAGGAAAATGAGAGACATAATGAGGGGAGAGAGGATGAATATTTTAAAAACTGACCATTCATTTTGAGGATGAGAGACAGAGACAGGGAGAGAAAAGACATGAAGACAGAATGGTGGCAGGTAGCCTAGTGGTTAGAGTGTAGAGGATGAGAGACAGTGGTTAATGAGAGAGGCAGGTAGCCTAGTGGTTAGAGTGTAGGGATGAGAGACAGTGGAATGAGAGAGCTAGTGGTTAGAGAGGGGATGGAGGTAGAAAATGAGAGACATAATGGTTAGAGTGAGAGAGGATGAGTGGTTAGAATGTAGAGGTGGCAGGATAGTGGTTAGAGGATGAGGAGGCAGAGAGTGGATAGAGTGTAGGGGATGCAGGTAGCCTAGTGGTTAGAGTGTAGGGGTGGCAGGTAAAGTGGTTAGAGTGATTCAGCCTAGTGGTTATGAATATTTTAAAAACTGACCATTCATTTTGCTGAGGGAAAAAGGTAGCCAGTGAAACATAATGGTGGCAGGTAGCCTAGTGGTTAGAGTGTAGGGGCGGCAGGTAGCCTAGTGGTTAGAGCGTTGGTCTAGTAACCGAAAGGTTGGAGGATCGAATCCCTGAGCTAACAAGGTACAAATCTGTCGTTCTGCCAAGGCAGTTAACCCCACTGTTCCTAGACCAGTTATCCCACTGTTCCTCGGCCGTCATTGTAAAATAAGAATATGTTCCTAACTGACTTGCCTGGTTAAATAAAGGTGTATATAAACAGTACAATAAACAGTATCGGCCACCATCAAGGCAGAAGACAATAGTTGTTGAAGATTGCTGACACACTGTAGGTTAACATACACACTGTAGGTTAACACACACACTGCAGGTTAACACACACACTGCAGGTTAACACACACACTGCAGGTTAACACACACACTGCAGGTTAACACACACACTGCAGGTTAACACACACACTGCAGGTTAACACACACACTGCCAGACAGATGAAGATAAGCCATCCCAGCCCTCAAGCCACAAACTTTGAGCAACTATGTGCTGTTGGCACTGTGTTTGCTAAGAAGCTGCTGCTGGAAGGTGCACACACACACACACACACACACACACACACACACACACACACACACACACAGTGGCCCCCCCAGTGGCCCTCCTCTCCCAGGAAGGGTGCGCTACTCTCTCATGTATTACTATGTAATTACACGAGTTAAAAAACCCCCCACTGATAAACACAATACATAGCTGGTTAAATTCCAAATGGCATCCGAGTCCCTACACAGTGTACTTACTACCCATGAGGCTCTGGTCCAAAGTAGTGCACTATATAGGGAATAGGGTGCCGTTTGGAAGAAAGTTGAAAGGTGCTACACTCAAATGTCCTAGAATGCTGCCCTATGTGGAAGATGGGTGACGTTCAACAGCACCAGACTCAGAACGAATCTCCCCGCCTCCCATTTCCTGCTACATGGCGGAGACTTCGCCCCTTTCACTTTCCAACAGCTGATTTGTTGTTACTGAGAAGATATTTAGACAGCGATTTAGATGGTACGATCACTCGCTGACACTATTCAGCGCTTTGTTTTTCTCACATCTGAAATTAGGCGAATAGTGTAGAATTTTAGGAACCCAGGAAATGACCCGATTTCCACTAGATAACACAGCCACAAAGTCAGAACAGCTTTCCCATTTTGACAACAAATGTCGCTCCTGTGGGAGAAATATCAGCCAATCACAACTCTGGTGGGTAAGTAAATATCACAATCACAACTCTGGTGGGTAAGTAAATATCACAGCCAATCACAACACTGGTGGGTAAGTAAATATCACAGCCAATCACAACACTGGTGGGTAAATATCACAGCCAATCACAAAATAAATCACAGCCAATCACAACTCTAGTGGGTGAGTAAATATCACAGCCAATCACAACACTGGTGGGTAAGTAAATATCACAGCCAATCACAACACTGGTGGGTAAGTAAATATCACAGCCAATCACAACTCTAGTGGGTGAGTAAATATCACAGCCAATCACAACTCTAGTGGGTGAGTAAATATCACAGCCAATCACAACTCTAGTGGGTGAGTAAATATCACAGCCAATCACAACTCTGGTGGGTAAGTAAATATCACAGCCAATCACAACTCTAGTGGGTGAGTAAATATCACAGCCAATCACAACTCTGGTGGGTAAGTAAATATCACAGCCAATCACAACTCTGGTGGGTAAGTAAATATCACAGCCAATCACAACTCTGGTGGGTAAGTAAATATCACAGCCAATCACAACTCTGGTGGGTAAGTAAATATCACAGCCAATCACAACTCTAGTGGGTGAGTAAATATCACAGCCAATCACAACTCTGGTGGGTAAGTAACACTGTGAAACACCATCATTCTACTATTATCGCAGATATATTATGGACATTTTCTGAAATTACAATGCAAAGTTCTAAAATGCTCTGGGAGAATTAGGTAGCATGAGTGAATAGCTCCGCAGGCAGACAGACAAGCAGGCACACACACACAGGCAGACAGACAGGCAGACAGACAGGCAGACACACACAGGCAGACAGACAGGCACACACACACAGGCAGACAGACAAGCAGACACACACAGGCAGACAGACAGGCACACACAGGCAGACACAGGCAGAGACAGACAGACAGGCAGGCAGACCGAGTCATTCACTATAGTTGACTACTCAGATAGGCTTGACAAGGAGTCAACAGAGAAGAAAATGGGAGTGTTGTGTTCTTTTCAATGAATACAAAGACTAAGCTTCTTTGCCTGTGGTAAGTAGGTGACTTCGTGTTTTTTTTTTATCAAGTAAAGAGAGTAAAAACCGTGATTTGATAAATTACATTCTTTAGAAAAGCCACGCCCTCGTCCTTCCTGACTCCAAAGATTATTCCTGCAAGAGACACCAGCTGTGTGCACCAATAGATTCACTAGAACTCCACAGGACAACAGCAACGTGTGATTATGGGACATCTTGTATATTTAAAATGGTTGAAACTTGCATTTATTCACATTCATTAGCCTACTGAAGACGCATGTACAGTGTAGCACGCCTGCATACCTGTGTGTGTGTGTGTGTGTGTGTGTGTGTGTGTGTGTGTGTGTGTGTGTGTGTGTGAGAGAGTCTTCTCCGTCTTTCACCAGAGGTACTCCAACCCAACACTCCCACACACACACACACACACACACACACACACACACACACACACACACACACACACACACACACACACACACTGTTCTCCTCCCAGCAACACGTCTCAGGTACAGGTTGAGACAGGCCCACATCTGTCGCGTTCCTTCCCCAGCCCTGGTGTTGCGGGCGCACGCCAAATCAAGTCCTGACAGAGCTGGGCCTTAAACAAGCAGGGCTTGGCGCCTCCAGTCTTGTCCTCTTCATGCTTGACAGGTTACATCATGTCTTCAGCAGTTTCTTACTAACCTACTCAAATCTTCTTTTAAATAAATTAAAGAAATGCAGATGGAGGGTTTGTATTTTATTTTCTCTCCTCTTGTTGAGGAAGAAACTACAGGATAGAGCATTTAAGGTGATTAAAACAACATCTTCCTTATTCGCGATTTTATTTCCCGTGAAATCATTTCATCGTTTTATCATCACGTGTTTTTGGAAGACATTTTTTTTAAACACATATCCAAAGGTACTTCTACGTGTTACAAAGATAGTTTGGGAAGCAGTTCCCCGAAAAGTAGTTCTTACCAAGGACATCAGTGTTCCAAAAATCTCTGCAATGATTGTACAAACATATGATGCCGTCATCATCATGTCCTGGGATGTGACATGTTTATCGAGCCAGATCTGGGATGGTGGCCAAGGATAAGCATCTGTCACTCTTGGGATTGGCTAATTCAGTTTATTTATTTTAAGAGCTACAGTTTAAACAACCAATCACATCTCATGTGATACAGGTAGTGAGCTTGACTACATCCGATAGTGAAAATCAACACATCAACTAATTGTGCTATGTAGAGGAATGGATTTCTCACTGTGTTCAAAAGTTGGGTACGAAACAGCTGATCCTATCTGTGAATTTTAATAAAGTTCATTTGCTGCATTTCTAGAGAATTTTAAAACTAAAACACTAAAATTATATTTGGAGAACAGCAAAAAAAAAAAAAATGACACCAGCAATTATCACCTTGACACCCGGAGCTCCAATCACCTCAGTCCATCTACAAACACACAGCGTATTAGCTATACAATTAGCTGCTACACATTAACGCCAAACCGGAATTACAAACTATCATTTAATACATACAGAGGGGTGTGTTAGCAGAAAAAGTATTTTATTAACTAACATTTTTTTATTTTTAAATATGTTAGTTTTACATAACTTTTTGTTGTAGTTTCACAGCAAATTTCCTGCAAATCTACGCATTTTTTTGCCATGATTTGTGCCATACGATTTCTAGGTGAGTGGCGAACAAAATCAATGGGGGCCCCCTGGAATTTATTTTATTACTTTATTTTATGACCGAGGTCCGGGGCTCGTATCCTCAAATGTAGCTATGGTCCTGCCCACTGCTGCTGTTTAGCACTGTTCCATTATAGCCTGGGTAACCTCCCAATGCCACTATTATAGCCTGGGTAACCTCCTAATGCCACTACTGTTCCATTATAGCCTGAGAAACCTCCTAATGCCACTACTGTTCCATTATAGCCTGGGTAATGTCCTAATGCCACTATTATAGCCTGGGTAACATCCTAATGCCACTACTGTTCCATTATAGCCTGGGTAACCTTTGCCACATTATAGCCTGGGTAACCTCCTAATGCCACTATTATAGCCTGGCCACTACTGTTCCATTATAGCCTGAGTAACCTCCTAATGCACACTGTTCCATTATAGCCTGGGTAACCTCCTAATGCCACTACTGTTCTATTATAGCCTGGGTACTCTCCTAATGCCACTTTTCCATTATAGCCTGGGTATTCTCCTAATGCCACTATTATAGCCTGGGTAATGTCCTAATGCCACTATTATAGCCTGGGTAACCTCCTAATGCCACTACTGTTCTATTATAGCCTGGGTACTCTCCTAATGCCACTATTATAGCCTGGGTAACCACCTAATGCCACTATTATAGCCTGGGTAACCTCCTAATGCCACTACTGTTCCATTATAGCCTGGGTAATGTCCTAATGCCACTACTGTTCCATTATAGCCTGGGTACTCTCCTAATGCCACTACTGTTCCATTATAGCCTGGGTAATGTCCTAATGCCACTACTGTTCCATTATAGCCTGGGTACTCTCCTAATGCCACTACTGTTCCATTATAGCCTGGGTACTCTCCTAATGCCACTATTATAGCCTGGGTAATGTCCTAATGCCACTACTGTTCCATTGTAGCCTGGGTAACCTCCTAATGTCACTACTGTTCCATTATAGCCTGGGTAATGTCCTAATGCCAGTACTGTTCCATTATAGCCTGGGTAACCTCCTAATGCCACTACTGTTCCATTATAGCCTGGGTAACCTCCTAATGCCACTACTGTTCCATTATAGCCTGGGTATCCTCCTAATGCCACTACTGTTCCATTATAGCCTGTGTAACCTCCTAATGCCACTATTATAGCCTGGGTAATGTCCTAATGCCACTATTATAGCCTGGGCATCCTCCTAATGCCACTATTATAGCCTGGGTAACCTCCTAATGCCACTACTGTTCCATTATAGCCTGGGTACTCTCCTACTGCCACTATTATAGCCTGGGTAACCTCCTAATGCCACTATTATAGCCTGGGTATCCTCCACTACTGTTCCATTATAGCCTGGGTATCCTAATGCCACTACTGTTCCATTATAGCCTGGGTATCCTAATGCCACTACTGTTCCATTATAGCCTAGGTATCCTAATGCCACTACTGTTCCATTATAGCCTGGGCAACCTAATGCTCAGGGAAGAAAACAATAATTTAAAATAATTTAAAAACGGTTTGAAAAATGGGCCTTTTCCAGACTGCAGCATTATCGAGAAATCATTTCCTTAACTTTTAGATCTTTCAAATCATTTCCTTATCTTTTAAACCCTGTCTTTCTTCCCGTTCTTCCTGCTATGTTTCCCAGCTGTATGTTTGAGGGCTTGTGTCTTTCTGTGTTAGTTCGGGGCGAGTCTAGACAGGTTCGTTGACATAAACAAGTCTCAGCCCCATCTCCAAGACACGGGACGAGCCCTGGCCCTGCAGATGTTCCCGGGGACAGGTTGGGTCTTGCCAGGAACACTCTTCTCCTTGTGAACGGTTGGTTCTCTGAGAGGGCTCTCCTCCTGCGGCACAATGCGAGACGCCACGGCAGAGAGCTAAAGATCAACTCCCTCAGAACAAAGACGGAGCAAGGAGGCACACACACACACACACACACACACTCACAAACAGCTCTCTCTCTCCCCCCGTGCCAGCCCGGAGCGCAGGGTTCAGCAGAGAGGCACACAGTATTTCCTCTCTCCAGGTCCTCAAATGTTCAACCTCACACTAGACAAACCCCACCTCACTGCTGTTCAACCTCACCTCACACTAGACAAACACCACCTCACGCTGTTCAACCTCACACACTAGACAAACCCCACCTCACGCTGTTCAACCTCACACTAGACAAACCCCACCTCACGCTGTTCAACCTCACACTAGACAAACCCCACCTCACGCTGTTCAACCTCACACTAGACAAACCCCACCTCACGCTGTTCAACCTCACCTCACACTAGACAAACACCACCTCACGCTGTTCAACCTCACACTAGACAAACCCCACCTCACGCCGTTCAACCTCACACTAGACAAACACCACCTCGCGCTGTTCAACCTCACACTAGACAAACCCCACCTCACGCTGTTCAACCTCACACTAGACAAACCCCACCTCACGCTGTTCAACCTCACACTAGACAAACCCCACCTCACGCTGTTCAACCTCACCTCACACTAGACAAACCCCACCTCACGCCGTTCAACCTCACACTAGACAAACACCACCTCGCGCTGTTCAACCTCACACTAGACAAACCCCACCTCACGCTGTTCAACCTCACACTAGACAAACCCCACCTCACGCTGTTCAACCTCACCTCACACTAGACAAACCCCACCTCACACTAGACAAACCCCACCTCACGCTGTTCAACCTCACACTAGACAAACCCCACCTCACGCTGTTCAACCTCACACTAGACAAACCCCACCTCACGCTGTTCAACCTCACACTAGACAAACCCCACCTCACTGTTCTCACACTAGACAAACCCCACCTCACGCTGTTCAACCTCACACTAGACAAACTCACCTGTTCAACCTCACACTAGACAAACCCCACCTCACGCTGTTCAACCTCACACTAGACAAACCCCACCTCACGCTGTTCAACCTCACACTAGACAAACCCCACCTCATGCTGTTCAACCTCACACTAGACAAACCCCACCTCACACTAGACAAACCCCACCTCACTGCTGTTCAACCTCACCTCACACTAGACAAACCCCACCTCACTGCTGTTCAACCTCACACGAGACAAACCCCACCTCACTGCTGTTCAACCTCACCTCACACTAGACAAACCCCACCTCACTGCTGTTCAACCTCACCTCACACTAGACAAACCCCACCTCACGCTGTTCAACCTCACAAGACCCCACCTCACTGATGTTCAACCTCACCTCACACTAGACAAACCTCACCTCACGCTGTTGAACCTCACCTCATTCTGTTCAACCTCACACTAGACAAACCCCACCTCACTGCTGTTCAACCTCACCTCACACTAGACAAACCCCACCTCACTGCTGTTCAACTCACCTCACACTAGACAAACCCCACCTCACGCTGTTCAACCTCACACTAGACAAACCCCACCTCACGCTGTTCAACCTCACACTAGACAAACCCCACCTCACGCTGTTCAACCTCACACTAGACAAACCCCACCTCACGCTGTTCAACCTCACACTAGACAAACCCCACCTCACGCTGTTCAACCTCACACTAGACAAACCCCACCTCACGCTGTTCAACCTCACACTAGACAAACCCCACCTCACGCTGTTCAACCTCACACTAGACAAACCCCACCTCACGCTGTTCAACCTCACACTAGACAAACCCCACCTCATGCTGTTCAACCTCACCTCACACTAGACAAACCCCACCTCACACTAGACAAACCCCACCTCACTGCTGTTCAACCTCACCTCACACTAGACAAACCCCACCTCACTGCTGTTCAACCTCACACGAGACAAACCCCACCTCACTGCTGTTCAACCTCACCTCACACTAGACAAACCCCACCTCACTGCTGTTCAACCTCACCTCACACTAGACAAACCCCACCTCACGCTGTTCAACCTCACACTAGACAAACCTCACCTCACTGATGTTCAACCTCACCTCACAAACCCCACCTCACGCTGTTGAACCTCACCTCATTCTGTTCAACCTCACACGAGACAAACCCCACCTCACTGCTGTTCAACCTCACCTCACACTAGACAAACCCCACCTCACACTAGACAAACCCCACCTCACTGCTGTTCAACCTCACCTCACACTAGACAAACCCCACCTCACTGCTGTTCAACCTCACACGAGACAAACCCCACCTCACTGCTGTTCAACCTCACCTCACACTAGACAAACCCCACCTCACTGCTGTTCAACCTCACCTCACACTAGACAAACCCCACCCACGCTGTTCCACACTAGACAAACCTCACCTCACTGATGTTCAACCTCACCTCACACTAGACAAACCTCACCTCACGCTGTTGAACCTCACCCATTCTGTTCAACCTCACACGACAAACCCCACCTCACTGCTGTTCAACCTCACCTCACACTACACAAACCCCACCTCACTGCTGTTCAACCTCACCTCACACTAGACAAACCCCACCTCACGCTGTTCAACCTCACACTAGACAAACCCCACCTCACGCTGTTCAACCTCACACTAGACAAACCCCACCTCACGCTGTTCAACCTCACACTAGACAAACCCCACCTCACGCTGTTCAACCTCACACTAGACAAACCCCACCTCACGCTGTTCAACCTCACACTAGACAAACCCCACCTCACGCTGTTCAACCTCACACTAGACAAACCCCACCTCACGCTGTTCAACCTCACACTAGACAAACCCCACCTCACGCTGTTCAACCTCACACTAGACAAACCCCACCTCATGCTGTTCAATCATACACTAGACAAACCCCACCTCACTGCTGTTCAACCTCACACGAGACAAACCCCACCTCACTGCTGTTCAACCTCACCTCACACTAGACAAACCCCACCTCACTGCTGTTCAACCTCATTACCCCATCACACTAGACAAACCCCACCTCACTGCTGTTCAACCTCATCACACTAGACAAAATCACACTAGACAAACCCCACCTCACTGCTGTTCAACCCATTAGACAAACCCCACCTCACGCTGTTCAACCTCACACAGACAAACCCCACCTCACTGCTGTTCAACCCATTACAAACCCCACACTGCTGTTCAATCCACACTAGACAAACCCCACCTCACGCTGTTCAACCCACACTAGACAAACCTCATCACTGATGTTCAACCTCACCTCACACTAGACAAACCTCACCTCACGCTGTTGAACCTCACCTCATTCTGTTCAACCTCAGACAAACCCCACCTCACTGCTGTTCAATATCACACTAGACAAACCCCACCTCACTGCTGTTCAACCTCACCTCACACGAGACAAACACCACCTCATGCTGTTTAACCACACCTCACACTAGACAAACCCCACCTCACTGCTGTTCAACCTCACCTCACACTAGACAAACCCCATCCCACGCTGTTCAACCCATTAATATACAGTATCCCACCTCACGCTGTTCAACCCATTAATATACAGTATCGAGGGGAAAACAGCCAAACACTGAACAAAAATATAAACGCAACATGCAACAATTTCAAAGATTTTCCTGAATTCATATTATTTTCATAAGTTCATATTAGGAAATCAGTCAATTGAAATGAATGAATTAGGTCCTAATCTATGGATTTCACATGACTGTTGGTCACAGATACCTGTGAAAATGGTAGGGGTGTGGATCAGACAACCAGTCAGTATCTGGTGTGATCAGACAACCAGTCAGTATCTGGTGTGGATCAGAACCAGTTATCTGGTGTGATCAGACAATAGTCAGTATCTGGTGTGATCAGACAACCAGTCAGTATCTGGTGTGGATCAGACAACCAGTCAGTATCTGGTTCAGACAACCAGTCATTCTGGTGTGGATCAGAACCAGTCAGTATCTGGTGTGATCAGACAACCAGTCAGTATCTGGTGTGATCAGACAACCAGTCAGTATCTGGTGTGATCAGACAACCAGTCAGTATCTGGTGTGATCAGACAACAGTCAGTATCTGGTGTGATCAGACAACCAGTCAGTATCTGTTCAGACAACCAGTCAGTATGTGATCAGACAACCAGTCAGTATCTGGTGTGATCAGACAACCAGTCAGTATCTGGTGTGATCAGACAACCAGTCAGTATCTGGTGTGGATCAGAACCAGTCAGTATCTGGTGTGATCAGACAACCAGTCAGTATCTGGTGTGATCAGACAACCAGTCAGTATCTGGTGTGATCAGACAACCAGTCAGTATCTGGTGTGATCAGACAACCAGTCAGTATCTGGTGTGATCAGACAACCAGTCAGTATCTGGTGTGATCAGACAAAGTCAGTATGATCAGACAACCAGTCAGTATCTGGTGTATCAGACAACCAGTCAGTATCTGGTGTGACCAGACAACCAGTCAGTATCTGGTGTGACCAGACAACCAGTCGGTATCTGGTGTGATCAGACAACCAGTCAGTATCTGGTGTGATCAGACAACCAGTCAGTATCTGGTGTGATCAGACAACCAGTCAGTATCTGGTGTGATCAGACAACCAGTCAGTATCTGGTGTGACCAGACAACCAGTCGGTATCTGGTGTGATCAGACAACCAGTCAGTATCTGGTGTGATCAGAACACCAGTCAGTATCTGGTGTGGATCAGAACCAGTCAGTATCTGGTGTGATCAGACAACCAGTCAGTATCTGGTGTGGATCAGAACCAGTCAGTATCTGGTGTGATCAGACAACCAGTCAGTATCTGGTGTGAATCAGAACCAGTCAGTATCTGGTGTGATCAGACAACCAGTCAGTATCTGGTGTGGATCAGTCAGTATCTGGTGTGATCAGACAACCAGTCAGTATCTGGTGTGATCAGACAACCAGTCAGTATCTGGTGTGATCAGAACACCAGTCAGTATCTGGTGTGGATCAGAACCAGTCAGTATCTGGTGTGATCAGACAACCAGTCAGTATCTGGTGTGGATCAGAACCAGTCAGTATCTGGTGTGATCAGACAACCAGTCAGTATCTGGTGTGAATCAGAACCAGTCAGTATCTGGTGTGATCAGACAACCAGTCAGTATCTGGTGTGGATCAGAACCAGTCAGTATCTGGTGTGATCAGACAACCAGTCAGTATCTGGTGTGATCAGACAACCAGTCAGTATCTGGTGTGATCAGACAACCAGTCAGTATCTGGTGTGATCAGACAACCAGTCAGTATCTGGTGTGATCAGACAACCAGTCAGTATCTGGTGTGATAACCATCTCCTTCGCATAGAGTTGATCAGGCTGTTGGTCGTGGCCTGTGGAATGTTGAAGTTGTTGGATATTGTCAGGACCTGGAACACGCTGTCGTACACAACGATCCAGAGCATCCCAAACATGCTCAATGGGTGACAGGTGTGGTGAGGATACAGGCCATGGACAAACGGACATTTTCAGCTTCCAGGAACAGATCCTTGCGACGTGGGGCCGTGCTTTATCATGCTGAAACATGAGGTGATGGTGGTGGATGAATGGTACGACAGTGGGCCTCAGGATCACCTCACGGTATCTCTGTGCATTCAAATTGCCATCGATAAAATGCAATTGTGTTCGTTGTCTGTAACTACGGACAACTATGGTGCATTCTGTTCACAAAATTGACATCAGAAAACTTCTAGCCTACACGACTGTCCACCATCTGCCCGGTGCAGTGGAAACCGCGAGTCATCCGTGAAGAGCACACTTCTCCAGCCGGCCAGTGGCCATTGAAATTTGCCCACTGAAGTTGTTTACGACGCTGAACTGCAGTCAGGTCAAGAACCCGGTGAGGAAGACGAGCAGATGAGCTTCCCTGAGACGGATTCTGATAGTTTGTGCAGAAACCCACAGTTTCATCAGATGTCCGGGAGGCTGGTCTCAGATCTCGCAGGTGCATATCTGGCGTGGTTTTTACACGTGGTCTGCAATTGGGAGGACGGTTGAATGTATTACCAAATGCTCAGAAAAATTATAGAGGACGGAGTACGTTTTGACTCATTGAACCACACCATAAAAGGACAGTATGTTTTGACTCATTGTAGAATCATTCTGTTAAGAGACATCGGGGGGGGGAGCAGGGAAACGTGGGAAATGTTGACGTGTCGTACCACTCTTTACGTGTGTGGTGTGTGTCACAGTCAGTCCCAGACAGGAAGAGGTTTTAAGATGTGGGTTAGGGATTAGGTGTGTCTCCTAAGAACAGTCATCAAAAAAGCACCGAACACACAAAGGCCGAACACACAGAGGCCGAACACACAGAGACCGAACACACAGAGGCCGAACACAGAGAGGCCGAACACAGAGACCGAACACACAGAGACCGAACACACAGAGACCGAACACAGAGACCGAACACAGAGACCGAACACAGAGACCGAACACAGAGACCGAACACAGAGAGACCGAACACAGAGAGGCCGAACACAGAGAGGCCGAACACAGAGAGGCCGAACACACAGAGACCGAACACAGAGACCGAACACAGAGACCGAACACAGAGAGACCGAACACAGAGACCGAACACACAGAGACCGAACACACAGAGACCGAACACAGTGCACTAAGGGGCCGATTCAGACTTGGGAATTTACACCTGATATGCATATTCGCCCGTGTTTCAGCACCAATTGGTAGATGTCAAACAAACACTCTGATCTTACAGATTATTTAGGTTTAGGATTCAGAGTTTTAAAAAACGGTTCGGAGAGCCTTTACTCACAAAAAGAAAGAAACTGTGGTTTGTTGCATTCTGATTTGCCAGGTTCTTTGACCCATGGTAATGGTTGGAAGATTAATTAATGAATGTACAGTGAACTATAACAGGGAGAATAGTGTACAAATCGTAAGCTATACCCCCATCTACTACCTGCTCTAACCATGGAACTATGTGATGACACAGCCATGTATTGCAACATGGGTCAGGTTCAAACTGTTGCAGCTCGGTCTGCGCTCCACTTTATCATCAACTGTTATAACAGGGATAATAGTGCACAATATCAT